>NW_003204022.1:0-1375 GCF_000006405.1 Perkinsus marinus ATCC 50983 | reverse complement strand
AATGCTGCCTTCGAGGAGCAGTTACAGAAGAGGGTGGAACTCGAGGTTAAGCGCTATCTCACCCTGTCTTGTCATGACGATTCATATGATGGATTTTGGGAGAAAGCTAAGAGTACATTTCCACTGTTATCAGAAGCAGCTATCTGTGCGCAATTCTTTACTCTCACTACTAGCTCGTGCGAGAGCATTTTTAGTCGTGCACGAGATCAGCTTGGTATGCGTAGAACAGAGCTGAAGCCAAATACTCTTGAATCACTGTTGATAATTCAAACCACCAATGCTTTCGAAAAGAGCTCTATGAGGAGGTGATCAAAATCTGATCATCAGATCACAGTGCTGGGCTCTGCATCTCTGCATCTACAGTTCAAAGGCTTTGCATGGTGAGCAGTCTCTCCGCAATTAATTTATCCATCGGGCGGGTTCGACTTGTGTTAGACCAGAACTAGTACCAAATCAATAAGATCGTTCCTCTGAAATTCGGAGTCCTAGTGCCTCGGAGGCACTGCCTCCGTCGAAACCTTTTCAATTTGAAGTTTCCCATCTCTGAGAGATGATCCCTCGTGCAGAGATTGTATCAGCAAAGAGAGGACTATCCTCAATAATGAGAGCTTATTCGGAAATAGTTGATAACCAATTACGAGGCCAGAAAAGCGCTCTTTATGAGAATTTCTTGGAGAGGAATTCTCCGAGCGAGTCTCGGCGAGTCTCGTCGCTCGTCTCGAGAGAAATATAGGAGACCGTGCTCGCTCGTCGCTCGCGCGCTCGGCGAGCGAGCGCCGAGCCGCACCGAGACTCGTCTCGCACGCAGAGGCCTGTTGCGAGTGCTGTTCACGAAACGACTGTCTTCCTGAACTTCGTAGCGAACTTTCACCCAGACCGGTGAGAGACAAATATTGCGTTGCGACTCGCAACTTGCGATCTTGGCTAAAAGGTGCCTCAAGAAGGCTAGACCTAAGCAGGTGTTGTCGAAACAGCAACATATTGTTAAATTTTCTTTGCTCTTTCTCTCTTTATCATTTCGTTAGAGTGTGCCTGAAGACGCTAATTTAACACTGTCAACCAGTCAAAGTGGTTGTGTAGCCCAGTGACTGTTGCACTTCGAAAGTGCACTGAAAGATTGGCCGCCGGTCTCACAATTATACTTACATTTCTTACATTGGATCTCACAGGCTTTTCAAGTCTTGCAAATCAAGCAGACTGCCAGTCTGAGACTGGGATGAAAGCACTGTCTGTGAAGTTGCTTGCATGCCTTGTCTGACGGGAAATTGATCTCGAGGTTGTAGAGAATTACAACATGCAGATTATCTCAAATCTTTTCAGGTGGCTGAAGAAAGTGTCGCCAGACCGTGAAATATTTCACCTGAAATATTACTGA
>NW_003208753.1:0-1599 GCF_000006405.1 Perkinsus marinus ATCC 50983 | reverse complement strand
GATATTGAGTTCAATAGGTTATGGTATTTACATATGGTATGGTTAATATTTATGGTATTGACTAGAAGTGGTAAGAACTCTAATACTATGGTGGATTACACTGACTATCCTATACCGGAGTCTAGGATTGCTAAGGGGTTATGTCAGGGGTTATGTCTCCCGTAAGGTCCGTGAGAGGCGGTATGAGAAGTCACTCGAATCTGGTTTGGGTTCGGGTCTTGTCCACTGCTCACCATGCTTTGGATCGCATGGACAACAGTCCAGACCCTCGCGGAATCGCATATCGCTGCGCACAGTGCTTCCAGTGCATGAACCCAAAATCTCTATACAGGCTTCAAGAATCCCGCTGTGAGTGCACCATTGCACCCAAATCTATCACGGTGCAACCAGCAGAAGGGTCGGTTATCGACTCATATCAGCCTTCAGGGCTTGGATTCTAAGCCAGACCCGCGATAAATCCCGACTCCAGTATTCGGGCTGCGGGTTTAGAGGTTTAAGGTTTAGTGCTTAGTGCATTCCTATCACCTCTCGGCTTCTCTCACTCTCTTCCCACGGTTCACGGATGATGTGAACACTAACGCTTCGATGCTGAATCCCGTTCCGCTTCTTGTGTTAAGTCTCATCGATCTATTCGGAATCCGCAAGACTCGTCAGAGTCCCGAATACAACCTCTCGAGATCTTTAGTCAACCCCAACCCAGTATCACCCCAGGGTATCCGGCACCTAGCACCCCGCCTATAACAGTGTAAACCCCTAGCGGCTAGGGTCTAGACCGATGCGGACCGCATTACGTGGTAGAGACGTCATTTACCTTAGGTATGGACGCTATAACGTGGTTAATAGTGACCTAGGACACCAATTCTAGGGACATCATCTGTTTGGGCCCGCGCCTTGACTATTTGCAAGAATAAAATGCGCGGGGCGAGCGAGAAATCGCCTTGACTATTCACGATTTCCCTTGAAAATCTGAATTTACCCCCGGGGACTACCTCCAGGACGAGTCCCTTCTACTTTTCGCCCGCCACTTTTTTGCAACAACTGCCACTTTTCTACTTCGCTCCCAGGAGGGACTGAGGAACCCTCTTTGCTAGTCCAGCGTGGCTTTTCGAACGCGTATCGTGTCGGATGTTGTTGTTGACTTGGGATCGAATAAGCGTCCCGATCGTATGTATTCGGGGTTTTGTTATATCGAGGGGCTGTGGTCCGCAGTTGGCGCAGCTTGGTTAGACGAGGCAGGTGTAGTTGCGAGATCCAGACTTGGAGTCTTGTCCAGATTCGGAAAAGACGATCACTCCATAACGACGATCATTATTTCCCAACATCATCATCTCGATCAAAATATGCCGACTAATCGAGCTCCGCCGCCCGAGCTTCGTCGTCACGAAGGCCTAGTTGTTATGGATTCGGACTGTGCTTGTTCTTGTTGTTGTTGATAATAGTAGATTGTTATTAGTATTGTGATGATATGGACCAACACAAGGATAATGACAACAACACATCATTATCATACTCATCATCATCTTGTCATAATATCAAGAAACAGTTAATGGAGGAAGAAGGTCGTAATCGTCGTATGCTTGTTGATGATGATGATGATGA
>NW_003206757.1:0-1227 GCF_000006405.1 Perkinsus marinus ATCC 50983 | reverse complement strand
GGTGCATCAATAGTGACCACGGGAACTGCATCAACCCTTTGGGAGACGCTCACAGCGGACTTGAGATAAAGTCCATGCGATAGTCGGCTCTCTTCACAATCTCGGTGGTGGACGCTCACTCACAAGCGACACCAAGTCAGCCCACGACTCTTCAATGAGTGGACAATTATCTCCGTCATCATCAACATAGAATACATTGAAGTCTCTGTGGACCAGCTCAGGCCACGCTGTCCTGGCCAGACGACGGATGTCATCAACTCGAGACTCCTCCTTGGTAGCTTCCATACGAGTCCTGAAGACCTCCTTCTCGAAGTGGAGTTTCACGGCCAGTTGAGCCTTCTGAGGAACCACATCTGTTTTGTTGCAGTAGGCGGGGTTCGAGAAAACACTTGCAGTCTGTTGCATCTTGAGGGTCAAATAGAAGCTAACCCAACTGCAACCACGAACGCCGTCCAATGAGAAGCCGTCAACTGAACTCAACCGCAAAAGCTCAGCCGAATCGGTAACTACGCCAACACTATGCAGCGCCAAATGACGATCAGTAAGAGCGAAACAGGGACAGTCGTAATGATCAGAAATGTGACGTACAGAATTGCCGTCAGTCTATCGTCTACAGCCGAGGTTCTTCAAAGAACATGACACACACATGATTGAAAGGGACGAAGAAGAAACTGTTAACCATCACGATAACCATCAGTAAAACATAAAGGAATCCTCTCTAACGACTTTCTGGATACAGCGGCACAAGCAAAGGTAGCACAAACAGCTAGTGAACGCAGTTCGCTAGCCGCTTACCAGTCGTAGAACGGTGATCGGGTTTGCATTAGCAGCATCTCAATGAATGATGTATCTAACACCTCCCCTCAGCGTGCCTCACCATCTAGGTCTACACACGATCAATCGACAACCTAATCAATCATGTCTCATTTCTGTATGGGAATCGACCTACTCAAGGTGCTACAGAATCGTAAATCGATCGCTCAGCGTACAGTGTCGTGTGTTGTTCTAAGTTCAGTGTAACCAGGGGGGCGAGGACTTTTTGTCCTCCTAGAGGAGTATCTCTCGCATAAATACGTGTGTTCGGGATCAAACGTGCACAAGTTATCATCGTGATAAGCACAATAAGATGAGGACTAGTAAGCTAAGGGAAGTTCCATGGAAGACCTTCATCGTCAATAAGCACCTTTTGACGAAGTCCAGTAGAGTTGCCCGACTCGACTAATTATT
>NW_003215109.1:0-2021 GCF_000006405.1 Perkinsus marinus ATCC 50983 | reverse complement strand
AACCGTTATTAGTCAACTGCGGGCTCTTAGAATCACCCGCGAGCGTATTATCGACAACTTATCGAAATCGAGATTATTCGTTATTTCGACAGTGTCGAATCGACACCTAGTTTTCGGTATTAAGCTCGTTTATCGCCTTCGACAATGATTGTCGTAATTAAGTTGTCCAAATCTACACATAGTAAATTGTAGCGTACTTTCGCCAACGTTGTCGAGAGAATGAGTATATTCGACAATTCTTTAGTGTCTAAATTTCGACAGTATTTGTCGAAAGTCGCATATGTCGTCGCAGAGCGGCCGTTTTGACGACTTGTCGTTATTATTAGGTGAAGTTGTTTTCGACAGTTTGTCGAGGTTGTCGAAAGCGGACGCTCCGCTAACTTTATAGAGGGAGATACTTCCAGTATACACGTAGACCATGCTAACCGTTTACCAACGTTTACTATCCAAAAACCTCTGATTTTGAATCAAACTTTCTGTTGATTTTCATGATTTTTAGGCCTAAAACAAAAAATTTTCTAAATTTCCTATCTTGCATGCAGTGATATTGCACTTGCGCAAATTGCGCAATTTGCGAAGTGCAAGAAAAGTGCAATATAGAAATGTAACACCCTGGCTCTACAGCCTTGAACCTTCTGTGAAGACTAAGCTGACTCCTGATTATATCAAAAGTATCATTATGGATACGGCCACCAAAGGTGTCAAGGACAGTAAAGGAAAAAAGACTCTCTCCTTCGGCCGCGTGAATGCTGCGGCGGCTGTGAAGAAGATACTTGGAAGAAAGAAGGTATAATTTCCCCATTTCGACTTCATTTCATAACGACGGAGGCATTCACATACTTGCTTTGTGAACTTTCGTCTATCTTTGTGGTCTTTCCCTTGTTGGATAGATTTTCGATTTATTGCTCAAATCCC
This sequence comes from Perkinsus marinus ATCC 50983, assembly GCF_000006405.1. Classification (NCBI taxonomy): domain Eukaryota; phylum Perkinsozoa; order Perkinsida; family Perkinsidae; genus Perkinsus; species Perkinsus marinus. Next base: position 1,106 of record NW_003215109.1, on the reverse strand, counting down.
ATTCTGAATGGGCCATTCACCATTTTCTGCGAACGTGAAGATCTGATGTCGCATACAGCCGTGTAGCTGGGGATTTGGTATAGATAATTTTTTGAGTTTCCCGCACATGTGTCGAGTTCGTAGTTCATGCCGTGGATTACCGTTAGGATCCGTGCTGTTGAAGCAAGTAAGAACGATTGATGTGAATTGTAACCGTGAGCAACTTTGATTGTTGAAAGGGTCGTTAGGGAGGGATACAAGCAATTTGGGATAAAATGTTAACCAATGTTAAATACCGATTCGGATGGTCAAGTCGTTAGGCTAGGAACTCGCACTGCTGAGATCATCTCAGATCATCTCAGGCTACATCTCAGTGAGATGTAACCGAGAGGTGAGCGGATCTGCATCGCGTTCCATATCATAGCGGCGCGATTGATAAAAGTGAATCCTGAAAACAGTGAAGAGCGAGAAATTCTGAACTTGTGGCTTCTGCACCCGACAGTGTCGGTGAAAGCCTTAGGAAAGTGAACAACATAACCGCCCATCCTCCGAATTTTTTACATGCCATCGCGATGACATGTGAAAAATTCAGCGGCGGCTCAGCTGCCACCTGAACCTCATAGACGGTGCCGCCATGAGTTAAACTTCAGTTGCTCGCTCCATAGTCCATGGCTCTAACTGTCAGTCCAAGAGCATGTTCGGATAGATTACACCTTATGCTAGCGGCCCTCACAGGAGCTACCTCCGCATCTTGCACGGTCGTACTCTTCGATACATGGAAGCCCCTCCGACTCGAGAGTGTGGGATTGGAGAACCGAGGGGCCATTCACCGAAGTCTGGATTACCAAGTGTGCGCGAGATTGCCAATCAGTCAACGTTGAACGTTGTCACTAGTCTCAGACTAGTAGTCTTATTGCGTTATCTACAGATCCGCAATCGGGAAATCCATGACCTGCGAATGCGCCGAAGGTTCTAAGTTATATGGCAGAGACCGGATGGTGCGAACTAGGTTTTACTTGTTGCACACCGATCCGGGCCCGGCACACACCCGAGTCGGGTGGGTGTGGTTAGAGCGCACTAGGCCAGTGATGCGTTGTGGCTGTTGTTAGGTTAAGTTACATGGGATG
>NW_003201347.1:12124-14573 GCF_000006405.1 Perkinsus marinus ATCC 50983 | reverse complement strand
AACGAGTGGACGATACGTATGCTCGCCACAACTAATGAGACGCAGTCATCAAGGTTATGGATCGTGGATGTTATGACAGCTCGTGAGTCGCCGATTGTGCGAGTCACACTCGAAATGTGCCTTCTTAGTCATCCAGTTAGTCTCAGCTTACCGCCGCTCATTTGCATTTATCTATGATGGCTTCACGGACTTTCTCCGCTGTTTTCGTCGCTCTCTGTGCTTTCCAGGACATCAATTCCGTGACGGGCAACGCCAATGACTGCGACACAGAGTGTGCCACAACTTACCCTGGGTCATATTGTAAGTATTGGAAGACGCCGAGCACCTGCTTCGGCTCGGTTGCCCGTGCTTCTGCGGCACGAGTGGACCGACTGAGGCTCTCCGAGGTTCCACGTCCTCTGCTGCAGTCACGGATGAGGTCACTGAGGCCGCTACAAGCGAAGAAGGTACGACAGCAGCTCCCGAAGCAACGAGTACGACTGGTTCTGAAGCTACTGTCGATGCCACAGTAGCGGCCAGTACAGCTGCGGTGACCGATGAGGTGGCTGTCACTACTGCACCTCCTGTGACTGGCGAAAAGACCATCAGCACGGCAGCTCGGGAAGCTCCCGGTAGAGACAAGGATGACTCTGATGCTACCACCAAGGTCGCTACGGAGGCTGCAACTGTCACCACTACGATCGGTGCTCCTGTTGAGCCTACTACTACTATAACGTCCCCTTTCCCGGTCAGCACAGCTGCTGTGACCGATGAGGTGGCTGTCACTACTGCAGCTCCTGTGACTGGTGAAGTGACCATCAGCACGGCAGCTGGGGAAGCTCCCGGTAGAGACAAGGATGACTCTGATGCTACCACCAAGGTCGCTACGGAGGCTGCAACTGTCACGACTACTATCGGTGCTCCTGTTGAGCCTACTACTATCACGTCCCCTTTCCTGGTCAGCACAGCTGCTGTGACTGATGAGACTGTTGATACTACTGCAGCCCCTGTGACTGGCGGGGTCACCATCACCACGGCAGCTGGGGAAGTTCCGGGAAGAGACAAGGATGATGCTGATGCTACCACCCCGATCGCTACTGAGACTGCGACAGTCGCTACTACGATCAGTGCTTCTGTTGAGCCTACTACTATTATGACGTCCCCTCAACCGGTCAGTACGCCCGCTGTGACCGATGAGGTTGCTGTCACTACTGCAGCTCCTGTGACTGGCGAGGTGACTATCACCACGGTAGCTGGGGAAGCTCCGGGTAGAGACAAGGATGACTCTGATGCTACCACCCAGGTCGCTACGGAGGCTGCGATTGTCACGACTACGATCGGTGCTCCTGTTGAGCCTACTACTACTATAACGTCCCCTTTCCCGGTCAGTACACCCGCTGTGACCGATGAGGTCGCTGTCACTACTGCGGCTCCTGTGACAGGCGAGATGACTATCACCACGGCAGCTGGGGAAGCTCCGGGAAGAGACAAGGATGATTCTGATGCTACCACCCCGGTCGCTACTGAGACTGCGACTGCCACTACGATCGATGCTCCTGTTGAGCCCACTACTACTATCACGACCCCTCAACCGGCCAGCACAGCTGCTGTGACCGATGAGGTTGTTGCTACTACTGCAGCCCCTGTGACTGACGAGGTCACCATCACGACGGCAGCCGGGGAAGCTCCCAGTAGAGACAAGGATGATTCTGATGCCACCAACCCGGTCGCTACTGAGACTGCGGCTGTCACTACTACGATCGATGCTCCTGTTGAGCCTACTACTCCCACGTCCCCTCTACCGGTCAGCACAGCTGCTGTGACCGATGAGATTGTTGCTACTAGTGTGGAGACAACCGATTCCGAGACTACTCTCAGTCCGATTGTGTAGCCGATCTAGGTTAATGAAGCTTTGTAATGCCCGGTGAGCGCATTTAATACAATCCGGGCCACTGCATGATGTCTTGATAATGAGTGTATAAGTGTTCATCTGTCCAAGTTGTGTTGGAAACGTTGCGTCGTAACATCACGAAAGCATCGACGCTATACCCCAATACGAAACCTATTGACAGTGCATCAGAGATATCTGAGTGGTTCCGAGATTGATGAGCGAGGGCGGGCAAGCCGCACCCTATTACCAACTACTAGTTGGCAACTAGCATGAGCCCATGTTGGTTCTCCAGTGTCTGAACTCCGATTGCTGATATGCTGACAATTCTGTTGATAGTGAGTTGAAATACAGAGGTTGGGTATCCTAGAACCTCTGATGTATCCTTGACAGCTCAATGTGTTCTTATCAAGCTTCACATGTGTGACATCGACCAAAATCAGGGTAGGTGCAATCGGAGGGCAAGCTTGTTACTCGCGTAGCTGGATTATAGGGATAAATCCAACTGTGGTGCTGTGTAGATGGCCAGCCGCCCAGCCAATAAGTTTATTCAGCTGAGTGATTATTTTGAGATTATGCCTT
>NW_003201347.1:3449-12024 GCF_000006405.1 Perkinsus marinus ATCC 50983 | reverse complement strand
TTTCGTATAGTATCAATGAGGTACTGTCCGGGGAGTATGAGAACGACGGTTGGTCAGTTGAGAGCAAGCGAAACAACTTCGCTATCTGATATGGGATTACTACGAGGCGCGATGTGAATCTTACTGCTATGCTTCCTTTGAGGAGACTCTCTTCAAGAGAGCGCCAACTCTTTCTTTGATTGCAGTTGTAGGGAATGCTGAACATCCCGAGTTGTGGTCAGACTGGACTCTCGTATCGACTTGGCAACTAGAAGGCCAGCTACGAGAGTGCCTGACAGGTTTTCACCTCGCAAAACTGTCGGCCTCTAAGGCAAGGGACTCACTCAAGTGTACGAACCCAGACCCATCAGTAGAGCGGCCAATAGCGAGGCTGTACTTGATGGGGTGATTGGCACAAGGGAGCATTAGGGGCTCAGCTGTGGTTCCTGGGGGTCACAGATGAATTCCGGAAGTTGATCATGGACTTACTTGCTGCAGTGACACCTGCTCCTGCATGAAGGATGGAGAGACCACCACATCGGCAAACTTGGGGGCGAAGTTGAGCTTGCGATACGTAGGATCGACTTGGCATTTGATCTTCAATATCTGATAGAGAGAGGACGATCGACGACGATTGTGATGATAGAGTAGGGTTATCGCTCACATCCAGCGACATCAGCACGACTTCCACGGCTCCCATCGAAGACTATCTTTGACGACAGGTTGGCCCCCGAGGTTATGAACTCGTTGTGGGGGCTCGTGGAGTGCTCCGTAACCGGCTTAAGGAAATAGTACGGCCCATTCGGCAACAAAACCTCGAGCGCCGCTGAGGGCCGCTATGGAGTAACCGCTCCATGTTAGAAGATAACCTGACCGATGGAAGAATCATGAGGTAACTTGGAGGTGAGCTAAACATGCAGTAGCCTTATTTGTTTTGCATCTCTAGGCAGGAGTATCTTTGCGTTTCACTGAGTAAAATCTTGCGACGCTCGAGGAAACCCACATCCCAGTCAAGCAAGCTCGAGTCACTCTGGAGAGAACCCTGTTGCCCAACGGAGGTTCATAATGCTGAAGATACGCCTTCAACAGCAGTTCTGGTACCATAAACTGTGAGTAACGGCTCCGACCAAATTAGGATTATCAATCAAAGTGATGTGGTTGTAAGGAAAAATAAAAGGTGTGGGATTCGAACCGCGGATGTGAGTACAACTCGGCTTGGTGCAACGACCTAGCTTACAGGAAGCAAGGAAGTTGTTTCTTTGCTCACCGTACTCATGAGACTGACATTAGAACTAGAATGATTTCTACTAAAGAGTGAGTCAGATGAACTTGAGTGAACTTGCCGCATTCACCATTCAGTGTGACGAGCTTACTTCAGTTTTTTGAGTTATTGTCCATTCTAGGCTAGAACTTGTAGCGTGAGAGAGTAGTTGCGGCGTAACATGATACAACTAGTCATGCCAAACAATAAATCGGGGTGGGACTGCATTCCTCCGGCCTTTGATCCGTTGCTTCACATACGAAACCATACCATGGGCGCTGTTCTTCTCTTGAGAGGTACCAACAATTTCAACTCGGTCGGTCCATGGACCGTAGACCACGGCTTCGTTCAACTAGACCCTCTCGCGTCCTGGACCCCAGCGGAGCTGCACTTTGACATGTTAGCTCTGAGGTCGAAGCTGAGCTGGGTGATCTCGCGGGCGATACTTAATCGCTCAGTCGTTTCCTGTAGTCGATGTATAGCGCACGCCGCTGTAACGAAGTGAAGCAAAAGTAGAATACAATTTCCCTACGACATGTGCACAGATATAAGGACGGATTCTCTATCGTCCGTCTTTCAGCACATTCGTAAGAAACAATGTGCATTTCAGTTATACGGTTAACCCGAACAAGTTAACGTCTACTAAGGGGTTAGAAACGGAGTGCCAATGCTTGCTCATTCAGGTTTGAGTGGGGACAGATCAACTACACCTCGAGCCAATTCAAGTGCTCGACAGCTCCGAACTTCGAGTTCCGAGTCTCAGTGAACAAATTTTCTAGCGACACCCTAATCAAGTGTACTTGCTCGGAAGGGTATGATTTCTGAGCACATTTTCCTAGTATGCTGCCCGAGCAGTTTATGCTCAAGTGTTTCCACCAAGTCACTGCCGGACTCGGAAACTCTGATCCCTCTTTCGAGGAAAATCGATCGATTCGAGAATCGTTCCGCTTCATGTTAATTCTCATGTAGCACATATAACTTGAAATTTCTAAGTTGATGTACCCCATATTTTAGCCAACTGTGTACTGGTATGCAGTGCATACTATGCACCCGGAGAAAGTATCGCTCGAATGCCACATTCGCTCGGCCGCTTGTGAAGGTGAAATTACGACATTCAGTGTTGCGTTAGCTGATGCTGTTACTTGACACTACTGTATATAGTAGAGATTTCGGTACCACCGACGATTATTCAGTTGGCGCGATACTCATCATGGTGGACTCCTTCAAGCTGTTGTTCGTTACCTCCTCATTCCGGTATATAAATGGTCAGTTGATGATCAATGCTACCCACGAATCCATAAATCCTTCGATTGTCACTCAGACAAATTGATTACGGGCGAGCGAGATTTATGCCTTGCACGAATTCAACGGGCTTGTGTTATGTTCGTGTCGCGCAAGTGCAACGTCAGGTGAAATCACAGTCGTTGAACAGTTGAACAGTGTGACATTACAGTTCTCATTGCATTTGCTACGGATTCCGCCTGAGGGAGGAGTAGACTCATATTCTAACAATACCACACAGACTACTTTTGATTACTTGTCGTAGTGCGGGTAACCGGTAGCTACATGTTATTCCTCCTCACAGAGTTTAGACAGTTCAACTTCTGTAACAGTAGCTCATCAACTACTTCGTCAACGCCATCATCCGCTGGCTCTTGGCCTTGGTCAACGTCACTGCTGGCGTAGTCCCTCTACTCCTCATGATTGTGGTATACGTCCATCTGAGTATTCTGCTTATTACTCCGTCGATCAGTGAGTACAGCAGGATTGCTTTCAACATCCTCTTCGGTCGTGATCTCAGCTCGTGCAATGTCAGATTGGTACCTAGTCGTATAAGGTGCACTGGAGGCGTATGCAGCTTCACTCAGGGAAGTGTTTCTATCCAGTGCTCTCTTACCAGGTGTAATTCAATCTAGTGTAACTCTAAATCAATGGCATAACACTGTTTATTCGTCCGGAGTCATTCCCGCATCTGAATTTGCGCAAGGCCGGGTAGAAAGAGGCCAGCCTACGGTTAGCGTTTGGTGCGGTAGCAATACGTAGGGGTGATCGACACTCCGAGAAGGGTGTAGAGGTTTTATCATTCGTTCGATGGATTTATTACGTTTCTCTATCACTTCCCGTCTCCGTCATGAATCCTACCATATAGTAGCTTCAACTACGCAACACTCCGAGGGCTCAATGGCTCACATATCTCCTCTGACAGGCTCGTGTTCAGTTTAATAGTCGCTCGGGTTTGAGAAGTTCTTCAGGAAATTGTATACTCAACTCGCGTATCTTATGGCAGGCTGCTGTACAGCTACATCAAAGCTTCTGAACTACTTCGTGATGGTCGTACTCTTTCTTGTTGGCGCCCTCGTCATCGTGGTTGCGTCACTCGTACTGGCATCCGATTTCCGCACACTAGTTCGTAACTGGTGGTTGTGGGTCGCTGTTGCTGCCGGTATAGTCATCATTATTGTCTCTTGCTTGGGCTGCGGTGCCACTAGAAAGCAGAATCGCTTCTTCTTGACCCTCTTCCTCATCGTAGCGGGGATCGTATTCGCTTTGCTCTGTGTAGCAGCGATAGCCTCCTCGATCTACATCGGTGATGTCAACGCCATCGCGAGGATGAACTTTGCTGAGCTCAACGAGGTCTCGGGTTCTGAAAAACAGTCATATGATTTCATACGAGAATCCTATGGTGATATTTACGACGATAACGAGTGTAGTGGTGGACAATGTCAGTTCCCAGCTGGGCAGGTCATCGCTTGCTCAAGAATCACTTGTAGAAGTTCCTCTAGTCTCGCGGACACTCTCAATGATTGGCTGAGGGAAGGTGTGAAGAATGGAGGCATCACTCCTGCCGCCTTCTCGACATGCGTCTCTCTAGCAACTGGTGACTCATCTTTCCGCGGTGGCAGTTCTGGAGCAAGCGCATGGTGTGGCAGTAGCACCCGTGTGCTCGATGTCGTAGATGGTTGGAGTTTGGGAATCCTCATTGGTCTTTGGGTCATCACTGCATTCGTCTTCCTCATATGCATCGGTAACTGCGTTTTGATATGCGGAAAGAAGAACCGATCTCAGCAAGGAGTGGTAGTTGCCAAACCAGTGCAAAGCACCGCAGGCCAGGTCTACTATACTCAACCAGGGTATGGTGAACAAACTGTAACGAAGGTTTAGATCGACAGCTCATGCCTCAGTCGATGGCCTCTTCCGGGTGTCTCATAGAGACCAGCACATTCACAGTGTTGAAAGTGCTTTAAATTTCCTCTCATTATTTGTAGAATTATTAAATATTATGGAAGCATAGTGGTGTTAGATCTTCATTGGTGAACAGCTTCAATTACGGTGATTTCTCTCCGTTTTCCCGGTTGTGGGGGGCACTGTTGTGTTGTACTAGTTCCTCGAGGCCGAATTCCCGGATGAGAACTCAGGGTAACAGCACGGTATCCTGTAACAGCATAGGGGGAGAAGTGCTCTCAATTTACTATTTGCGACACTAAAATAATCGTTCGAATCAAAGACGTGTTCATTCACCACTCTCGTCTCGTATAAACCTTTTCTTACGGATCCGTTTCGTGGATGATTGCAATTGGTGAAGACCACGAGAGGGCGACTTCGGCTACCAAGTCATACATGGGTACGATAAAGTCGAGGTATAGAGAGCAACTCATAAGTAGACAAGATCAGAGTAGCACCTGTAGTGGGGGTACTGGTGGCGACAGCGCCAGTCGGTTGACATCAGTTGTGGTATTTACAGCGGAATCCAGCTGCCTTGGTTTGTCTCAATTCCGAGAGTGAGGTACACGAAACTGATTCAACCTGACTCAGCCAGATATGGACGATCAGGATCGTTGGCAAAAAGACGATCCATCCTCTTCGTTTTCTCTGCTTGTACTAATTTCTGAGGTTGCGGATGCGTCTGGCTCCCGAATCCTTGCGCACTCAAGATACAACCCACACTCTCATATCACCGATGATGATGTGAACTGAGGCGACGTACTACGACCCAACCAGTTCATCATGAAGATTCCTGTATCAGGACTTCTGATATGCGTCCTTGCACTTGAGTAGTTCTATCTAGTTGCAGCCTGCAACTTGCAGGAAGGTGCGCTCAAGTATCTACTGGACTCGGTACACTCTGTAGTTCAGAGACAATGTCGTTGTTAAGACGGAGGTAGGTAGATATTGATATGGCTCCACCACATCTGAGTGCGGCAGATTACCGGCATCTGGCCTAACACTGGGACATCCAGCCCTTCTACATACTCACTGACTACATCAGTGCTTCTCTCAACGACTCAGAGTTGTCCGCTATCGTGACAATCCACTACTGAGTGGCGGTGCATCATCTCGAGCACCCCCTCCCCGTTCAGGTTGATGGGGCGGACCGTTGCTATCAACGCAAATCGAAAGTAAGCACTCATTCATTATCAACAGGTCATGCAGTGCCGCAGGTTAAGGAAAATGCGGTCCACCGAACATTCCAAAGCTTCATTGCACTTAAGTCTACGTACTCGGACTGACAGTTGTCTCCGCATCGACCTCTCCAGTGGTGGTAGCTGAGGCTTCGGTGATAACCTCGCCCGTAGTGGTGACACCAGAACCCGTAACTGGAGACCCTGTGGTGGTTGGGGCATCGGTGGCGACTCCTCCGAACGTGGTTGTATCAGCCGTCGTTGGCACCTCAGTAGATTCCCCAGCCACGGTAGCCTCGGTTGTTGTCAAGACTGCGTCGTCCGAAGTTTCAGTAGTGACCTGCAATGAAGTAGTCGCAGCATTGGTCTGCTCAGCCGAAGTTATCATCTCAGTAGTCGTGGGAGCTGCAGTAGTGTCTGCTACTCCACTTGTCACAATAGTCGTACTGGCCGTGCCGGTAGTGTCGACAGCAACAGAAGTGGCCGTATTGGTTTCTTCGGGAGCGGCTGTTGTGCCGTCCTGAATTGTGGTAGTCTCAGTGACTTCATCGGTGGCTTCACTTGGAGTAGTGGTAACTGGAGCAACCTCGCAAGTGCATGGCGCATTGGATGAATGGCAGGTGCTTGGTGTAGCCCAGTACTTGCAGTAGGAGCCAGGAGTATCCGAGGCACAACCAGCGTCACAATTACGGGGGGCTTCAGTTATTCCACCCGACCCGCAGGAACAAGGGACGTTGGAGCCAAAGCACCTGCTGGGTGTCTGCCAGTACTTACAATACGACCCGGGATAGGTGGCGGCACACTCGGCATCGCACTCGGTGGTGTTACCCATCACGTATGTGATGCCCTGAAGAACACTGAGACCAACGATGACGAAAGGGAAGGAACGGATAGCCATTTCCCACGAATGTGAATAAACTGCGGGAAGTGCCGAGCTAGACTGGACCTGTGAGGGCCTATGCTAACCCCATAGACTGATGCTAATTAGGCAAATCGTTCAAGCCTTAGTATGTCCAATGATGTTCGTTCGTTGTAGCTGAACAATAGTGCGCCCGATGTCTATCTCGCCGAATCGTTTCACAAGATACTGCATCTTATACAGTGTGGTGGGCGGTGCGTTCTCAGCCACTCTTCTTCCGAGAAGTTTGGTCGACTTCTCGCAAGCACCGTTTTGACCGATTAGACATCTCCTGGTTCGAGTCTGCGGCTCGTTCTGATGGCCAAGGCGAATGTGATGATCATGCAGAGCAATCGCTCGTCGCCGCTCACTATCAACGCTTAGGGGAGTATATTTCAGTTTACAACGGGTTGTGTAACCTGCAGCGGTCGGGCTTCGTGTACGTCTTCTAACTCTGCGTGGCTGTAGCGCACAGTTCATGACTCCTCATCGAGTCATACGGGAACTTCCTCGTTGTCCAATCCATCTGAAACCGCTGTCAAGGTAAATCTCAAAATAATTACTCAGCTGGATAAACCTTATTGGCTGGGCGGCTGGGCATCTACACAGCACGGTGCTGTCAGCACCACAATTGGCTTGATTCCCATAGGGAGCTACGCGAGTAACAAGCTCGCCCTCCGATTGCAGCCACCCTGATGCTTGGTCGGTGTCACACATGTCAAGCTTGATAAGAACACATTGAGCTGCAGAGGATACATCAGAGGTTCTAGGATATCCAACCTCTGTATTTGAGCTCACTATCAACAAAATTGTCAGTATATCAGCAATCGGAATTCAGACCCTAGGGGATCAACATGAGCTCATGCTACTAGCATGATGCTAGTGCGTAAGCGAGTACACCCACCGCTGTCAGTCTGGCGTGGCTTGCCCGCCTTCGCTCGTCTGTTTCAAACGCTCAGATAGCTCTGGTGCACTCCAGATAGGTTTCATATTTGGGTGTATCGTCGATGCTCTCGTGATGTTGGGGCGCAACGTATCCTTCAACGCAACTCGGGCAGATAAACACTTATACACTCGTTATCAAGACATCCTGCAGTGGCCAGGATTGTATTAAAATGCACTCCGGGACATTACAAAGCTTCATTAACCTAAATCGGCTACACAATCGGACTGAGAGTAGTCTCGGAATCGGTCGTCTCCACAGTGGTAGCAGCGACCTTATCGGTCACAGCAGCTGTGCTGACCGGCAGAGGGGACGTAAGAGTAGTAGGCTCGACAGGAGCATCGATCGTAGTCGTGACAGTCGCCCCTGTATCATTGACAGGCGACCTCTAGATAGTAGTAAAAGTAAGTTGCTCCCAATGACCCACTCGACATACGCAGGCTAATTACAAAGGCATAAGCTCGTCACTTAAGAACGCTTCGGCTGTATTCACCAGTCACTGTGGATGAGTCACATGCCGACGGCGATAATATTATTCATCCTGGGGTTGTTATGACCTCCCGAAGATTCCGGTTGCTCAGGACCAACGATTATTCTGAAGTATTCTCTCCATGTTTTGAGGTTCACTTCAAGTGATCAAATTCACCGCCAGTGTCAGAGGGAAAAAGAGATCGACTGGTCTTAACTCAAACGACTCGAGTGATCCGGAAAATGGAAACAATTGTGGTCACCTCGAGAGGGTGACGGAGAGAAATCATATAGGAGCTACGAATACGGTGATGGTTTATCTCGAAGACCCGTGCTGATTCACAAAATGGTATTCATAAGAAGGAGAAAAAACTCAATGTGGAATCGTCCACTGGAAATAAGACAGATTCATTCCCACATCATCCCACTCATGATGAGTGACTCATCAAGGACTCATATGCATCGAACACTACGAACGGGCCCCATGGTCTGGGACACTCATGTAGATTTCATTGCCACTTATCGAAGACATAGTAGTTCTTGAGCTACATGGTGTTGCGGGGACTGGTGAGCGCCGAAGCGCTGTATGGGAGTTTGACTGATAAAGGCCGAAATAATCAACTCGA
>NW_003201347.1:1697-3349 GCF_000006405.1 Perkinsus marinus ATCC 50983 | reverse complement strand
TGGCAAACACAGCACCGGTTAGCAGGGATTCATTAGACTCTTCAACATCTGAAAAAATATTCAATTCCATCGAGTGATGAAGTTAAAAAGCTCCTACTGGGGGTCGGTGGTAATGGTGAGGTTCGCAAGGGTATCCAGGAAGCTGATAATAAAGAGAATAACACTTCACAATCATGGGAAAATTATCGAAGTCCTTACAGTTGGCTGATGGCGGCAATGCGTAAAACACGCCAAACTTTGTTGCATCATGTACACTCCGTACTGGATCATGAGTGTACACATCGTAAGCACCAATGCTCAAATTATCAGGTAGCATCCAAACCTGTAATAGGCTGCTGATATAGATATATAAATCCTACCTCATTACCGTCATCGATTCTCCATGACCACCTACATGTACGGTATAACCAGTGACGTTAAATGCTGGGATCCATCTCCTATTAGGGAACGGATAATCGATGAACCCATCATCATCCAACTGGGAAACTATTATCAGCGTAGTATAGGATCCTATTGCCTTAGTATTTACAGCAATAGAACAGAGTGATTGGCCATGATAGCAACCATAACGCCTCAGAGGACTTGCGAATGTAGGAAAAGGCCACATCTCTCTTGGCGCTTTACCTAAATAGGATATCTAGATAGGGAACCGCCAGAGCCACAGCAGCAGCAGCACTCACTTGAGTTGGCTTCCACACTAATGACCTTGACAACAGCTACAGGCACAATGCAGAAGAACCACTGAGTAAGTTTAAAGGGCCCAATGGCGACGGATGGTTATTGGGGGAAAAGAGATAGAACTAAGGTGGTAACTAAACCACACCGACTACTACAATGATAACTTAAATACTACTACGAAAAGGGTCTATACGGTGAAGGAAGAATGAGCTCGTGCCGGGCCGTTTACTCAACTAAAGCGTATTAAGTATCGTCACAAATGGTCAACGCTCAAGCATGATAGAATATCTCCGCTCAGCCACTTTGGGTGGGACCATTCGAAGGCCGATATTTAAAAATACGACCCGAATGGTAACCAACAACATGCCCAGTTAATATACGTTATGCACAGAGTATAATCAACCTGACACGCCCTGTCGCTCGATCCACATTATTGTAGGCTTTCCAGGTTCTCACACTAAAGGGAGTCCCTTAGCGCCCTATAGAACACTACTAAGAAAGGATTATATACATTACATAACTTCAGATAAGCCTCTTATATTATTCTTCTAGATCGAGAGTCTTACCTCATCTAGGCTTACATCCTCCTCCACTTCATTTCACGTACCCCCCCCCCTAGCCAGGTCTTTTACTAGGAGCTTGAGATGTTCACAGTAGCCTTGATGCTCCACGCTTTCCCTTCATAACACACAGCTCGAGGACTCTCCTTACCTGCTGAGCTTCGTCATCATCAAAATCAAGTTGAAACCTAGTGGTATCGGTAACGGAGCCTCTCGTGTGGAATGTATTGTTGAGTGTTGCATGCATCTACTCGGGTTGGTCATCGAATTATCCGGTTTCACAATCGACTCCAATCGCCTACCTAAACTGCCATCACTTCCAACATAATCACATTAAGCAGGACATAAAGTTTTAAAAATCATAAATTTGTACATGCGTGCTGTTACAGCAGAGTGGCCTACTCACTGGGGATG
>NW_003201347.1:0-1597 GCF_000006405.1 Perkinsus marinus ATCC 50983 | reverse complement strand
AACTCTATGCTGTTGATTTTACCCGATATATGACGTCTATCCTTAATAAGGATTCCTTATATATAACGATGTCCTCACAATAACGAGAATACCTTTAGAATTATTGTTGATGTTGTTGTTTTATGTCACCCCATACTGGCTTGTCTATTATTGCACAACATGACTTGAGTAGCAAAGTCAACATAGAGTTGGATGCGTTGGATGCGGGTATCGAGACTAGAAGGCCTGTTGATATACCAATAGATCCCCCCCCGGTGTTAAGCTTTCTATTCGGACATTTTTCAATACCTGCACTCAGCTTTGACATGCTCACGCAACATAGACCGCTACGATTACAATCATCAGCCATGCATACCTACAGGCAGCCTTCTGGTAGTGCTACTTCAGGAAAGAATCTCACCATGGCCAGTTAAGAGGAATGATGTCTAGCTACGTTCTTGTCGGTAGTTCTAAACTGCAATTATGCAACCCGCTTCTCCCCATTCACCTGTTTTGTTTATTCTAGTCCTTAGCACATGTCGTGCTTGCCTCAAGGTAAGATTTTTCATAATCTCAATGCAACTATCGGTCAAGCTGACTAGGGCGATAGCAAGCATTATTGTTCTGAAGAATAGAACAGGAGACTATTGCCCTGTGTGTGGGCACCAGGTTTTCTCGGCCTAATCCACCTTACGTTATGGAGGTGCTCGCAAAGGAAGGAACACTTCTGTCGGGTTGGTTAGTGATCGCTGCACATAAGTTGGTATAGGCCCGCTCCTATCAAATCCTATCAGATGGTTTCACACATAGGGTCGTAGATATGCAGACCTAAGGGTATCTCGTTCCTCCGGTCTTTTCACAAGCTAATATCACCTTCATCATGAATGGTGGCTAATAATCACTCCACGAGTCGCAGGGGTCCCTCGAGAGAAGTAAACATTACCGCCTGAAACTCGCTGATGATAAACCCATAGGAGAGATCGTTGATCGCCTCTCGGTCAAGTTTCTTGGGAAGCTGTACGTGGAGACCTGCCGCATCACTGTGAGACATCCAGTAATATCACTGCTCTACAAATATAGTTGTAGAACAGGTGAATGGCTCTTGGTCACAATGTACCATTCGATAGCTTGTTACAATGCATGGGGGACTAGCTCAAATGGTAGAGCGCTCGCTTAGCAAGCGAGAGGCACCGGGATCGATGCCCGGGTTCTCCACATTTAATCAAGTTTTCTTGACGGTATGATCCCACGTAAGTGGGAGATCTTCACGCATTCTTTTTAAGTCACTGACGGTCACTGTTCTTTACGCACGGTTTCTCTTTTACGGGTCGCGTTGCCCGAACAGCATTTGCTGCCTTTCTGTAGTTTCATAAGTTTCTCATCGACTCTTGTTAATGTCATCTCCTAAGAACAATCAGAAGAGGCCGGATGAAGAGACCATTGCGGTTAAAGTAGAGAAGGAAAAGAAAGCTGATGATAAACCCATAGGAGAGAATTCTGAGGAAGACGGCGAAGATAAAAACAACAACAAGCCACTTGATGATGAGGATATTGACATTTTAAAGAGCTACGGCCTTGGACCCTATACCGGGCCGTGCAAGAGGGTAGTATAACCACT
>NW_003206596.1:0-981 GCF_000006405.1 Perkinsus marinus ATCC 50983 | reverse complement strand
TATATGAGATCATTTATAGTATCATGAGAGTGAGCATATCTATGATTGTAAATTGGTCCCCAATCGGATCACATTGTCAAAAGAGTTCAGGGATGGCACGGTTGTGGCAGCAGCAGCAGCAGGACACTGAGTTTTATACTTCGGATCGATCATGACAGGATATGTTACATCTGATCAACTTGAGTTTCTATCTTTGTTGTCGACTCCGAGGACTGTATATCAAGGGGAGAGAGTCAATATGGAAGGGGATTAGCAGTTCTCATTGGAAAAGGTATATACTCATGTGACATTCGGTGGGCGTAAAGAGTATATGCAAGGCTAGACTGCGAATCGTAATTCACAATCCCTTCGTCATCGACAGGTGTCTGATACATTAATACACTTCTCCTTGAGGTGGGTTGAATAACTTAGAGAACTCAATAACTAGCGGCCAATATTCATGACATATTATGCATTGGTGAAGGAGGTAATATCCCTCCGCTGCTATTAACGTGTTCCACCCGTCCAATGGGAGTTTTATCCATAACGCTGATCGACACAATATGACCACAAGCAGGCGACTTGGCCCACACAGGTCGTACACGTCGATGAAAGGATCTCTGTCGCAGTCGTAGTGGTGGAGGGGGAGGAGGATAAGTAGTAATATCGACATTCATCATCCTTCTAGGGGATCGGAGGCTCCTACGTGGAGGTGTGGACAATACCATAGACAATGAGGGTTGTGTATCATAATCGAACATTGATGAGATGAAGGGTCTCCGCACACCTGATACACTACGACTACCTCCACTCAGTAGGCTACTTGTTGATGTATTATTCAACTCCTGAGCTGGAATGGAGGAGACTTCGGGTATCTCTCTAGATAGACCATCATAGGAAGATAGCATAGTACTAGCTTCATGGAGTGTTGTTGCTGATGGGGAGGTATCATCATCATCATCATGATGTATGATACTAGAGATGTGTACGTCAGTGCTCTCC
>NW_003212602.1:0-1037 GCF_000006405.1 Perkinsus marinus ATCC 50983 | reverse complement strand
AAAAGTCTACGAGTAGTGCAGTGTCACTCTCCCCCGTCTGGAAGTTCACAAAAGGGCCGGGGAATACTAACAGAAAGCAGTTATGTCTAGAGGAAGATGAACCCGATTCCACTCCATGATCACTATCCCAGATGGCGATGCATAGAGAATCAGTAATCAGAGAACTAACAGCCAACGTACATTTTAGGGGCTCCAACCGCCAAGCCAAGCTAGTGGAGTCGTCGAAGGCAAAGCACGCTTGGGACTGAGGAGAGCCGAGCATTCCGCATGTCATTCCGATATCATTATACTCACGAGATTGGAGCCGATTGCTATATCCCACCATGATTTTCCCTGAAGTAGATAGGAGCACTAGTGTATACAGCAGATATGATTGCAATGTAGGCGCATAAAGAAGAGTTCTGGATCGTTAAGCCCTGTGAACTCCCGAGCTTACTGAATAAATGCCGCCTCCTCCCTGAAAATGACAGAGTCGAAAAGGGGAAATGACTAGAAGAGGAATCCATGCTTACAAGGTCTCGAATCGGCCGAAAGCTCTTGTTAGCGACAGACTCCTCAGCCACCTAATAGACCGACGTGTAATCGGATGAGACACCGAATACTATCGGCATACCTCCTTCAATCGAGTTTCCACTTCAATTGGGGTAAAACGATTGAATGCATTAGATATCCAAACTCCATCTGATTCGGTCTCCTCATACAGATGCTCGAGGCCCAGCTTCAGGGCATGCTCACATGACTTAGGATGCTCAGGGACTCGAACAGTGAAATACCTACATCAGCAACCACTCGAACAGTAAAAGACCGTTCCGCAGAAATATAAATTGCAGCCAACAGATCGCCCTCACAATCGGGCTCACACCATGCTTACTTATCTTCGTGCTTATCGTTCTCCTTCTTAGCACTGAAAATTAGGCTCACGAATGCTCCTTTGAGTGCAGCAGACGGCGCCGTGCCAACATACTCTCCCGGAGCTCCTCTCATGCTTACGATCGACGGCGGCCCTGTGTATTTCACTGAAATATCAAAATGCTCAC
>NW_003201098.1:0-958 GCF_000006405.1 Perkinsus marinus ATCC 50983 | reverse complement strand
TCAGTAGTCACAGTAGCAGCCGCCTCCTCAGTGGTGATAACAGGCGTATTATCAGTAGTCACAGTAGCAGCAGCCTCCTCAGTGGTGATAACAGGCGTATTATCAGTAGTCACAGTAGCAGCAGCCGCCTCCTCAGTGGTGATAACAGGCGTATTATCAGTAGTCACAGTAGCAGCAGCAGCAGCCTCCCCCTCCTCAGTGGTGATAACAGGCGTATTATCAGTAGTCACAGTAGCAGCCGCCTCCTCAGCGGTGATAACAGGCGTATTATCAGTAGTCACAGTAGCAGCCGCCTCCTCAGTGGTGATAACAGGCGTATTATCAGTAGTCACAGTAGCAGCCGCCTCCTCCTCCTCAGTGGTGATAACAGGCGTATTATCAGTAGTCACAGTAGCAGCCGCCTCCTCAGTGGTGATAACAGGCGTATTATCAGTAGTCACAGTAGCAGCCGCCTCCTCAGTGGTGATAACAGGCGTATTATCAGTAGTCACAGTAGCAGCCGCCTCCTCAGTGGTGATAACAGGCGTATTATCAGTAGTCACAGTAGCAGCAGCCTCCTCCTCAGTGGTGATAACAGGCGTATTATCAGTAGTCACAGTAGCAGCAGCCTCCTCCTCAGTGGTGATAACAGGCGTATTATCAGTAGTCACAGTAGCAGCAGCCGCCTCCTCAATGGTGATAACAGGCGTATTATCAGTAGTCACAGTAGCAGCAGCCTCCTCCTCAGTGGTGATAACAGGCGTATTATCAGTAGTCACAGTAGCAGCCGCCTCCTGCTCAGTGGTGATAACAGGCGTATTATCAGTAGTCACAGTAGTAGCCGCCTCCTCCTCCGGGGTGATAACAGGCGTATTATCAGTAGTCACAGTAGCAGCAGCCGCCTCCTCAATGGTGATAACAGGGGTATTATCAGTAGTCACAGTAGCAGCAGCCTCCTCCTCAGTGGTGATAACAGGCG
>NW_003214307.1:0-954 GCF_000006405.1 Perkinsus marinus ATCC 50983 | reverse complement strand
TAGCAGTCTTTATTGATGGCAAACCATGGGGAAGTCCACTCCCTCAAGAGACCATTGACTTTATCAGAGGACTTAAAGTCGATTAGGATCAGATGGTGTCAGGTGAAACTGAGAGTTGGTGATGAACATTATTAGAATATTCATCAGATTAATTTCATTGATGTTATATGATGTGACGTCTTCATCTATTGAATCCAAAGAAAGATTTAAAAGAGATCCATTCCAGAGTAGAGTGGTATTCAGATTTCGTCTATCAAATGATTATCAGTGGTATCCTGTTGGAAGATGTTAAGTGTTGCCTCATCCAGATCATGTTGTTATTATGTGTTGATGGATCATCACGATGTTCGATCATCGCGTTACAGTGCTGATGGAGATAACTGAAAATTGTATATTGGCCAATTGTCGGTTTGTGAATTGGATGAATCTACGAATAAGGATGATCGGCGGCAAGGCCCGTGCTTCTCCAACACGAAGTTGGATTTGACTTGTTGATTCGCCGCTAGCACTACAAATCATTGAAGCCCTAAGTCAAGAAAACATACAAGCCATGAATCTCGACGACGTACCGAACAAGAAGCCCCGCGAGTGAAATTTTCATATTGAAGACTCGCACAACAATCATGTCGGTCGTCATCACAAGTTCTTGAGCATGTCGCATATAGGAAAGTATGGGGACGGTGCTAAAGGATTCTGACGGAGGATATACGTAACGTCATTATTCATTATGTCATCCATGATAATTTTCCAAATCTATGAGATACACAGACACACCTCTAGTCGAAAGCACGACTGTTACTCACGTATTTATTATATGTTCGTAGTCCACTAGACCGTCCTCATCAACGGCGAAGTCCGTAAAGAAGTTTTTCAGCTCCTCTGAACTTAACGGTTCTCCAACATGCATTAGGAGGTTCCTAGAAAGATTGATATCACTGGTGGAGGAATTATCTC
>NW_003211127.1:0-1215 GCF_000006405.1 Perkinsus marinus ATCC 50983 | reverse complement strand
CTGTAAGTATCCGGGAGATGGATTGAATGCAAGGATGATGAACGTGAAACCTGGAGGCCAGCAACCGAAGATGAGAGATGGCTGGTTCATGAAGAAGAGAAAGAGAGTTACGCAGAGCATGGTATTTCCCGAAGATCATCCCACGCATCCTGGTGAAGCGGAAGGGTTGCGACAAGTTGCTCTAGAGAGGTTTGGCAGCAATGCCGTGAGAGGGAAGCGCCATGGGGACCTTGTCAGTTTACTTGGAGAATGCGAGGACTTCAAGTCACAGAAGACATTGCTGGAGGAGGAGGCAGCTGCGAGGGGGGATGTGGTTATTTTTGGTGTGAGGTTTCACCCAGAGCTTGCCCCAATCGAGGTGGCTTATAGAAGTATCGCTAAGTATCTTCGTGTCTTGAATAGGGCAGGATCATCAGCCGGGTTCGTTGAGCGCGTGGAAGTTGCATCGAAAGTTGCTGAGCTGGATATTACACTCATTCGGAAGTATTTCCGTTCAACCCGCGAATATCGCAGGCATTATGTTGAGGGGAAGAGCTTAGAAGGGATTGAAAGGCTAAGAAAAGAGAAGCGTAAACACCGGGGCGCGTCACCTGTACTATTGGAGGGTGAGAATCGCTCACAAACTGGCAACTTGCCAGTGGCAAGTACAGCAGGCAAAGATTGCGCTGAGTGCTGCCAGCTTTGGTTTTCCATAATTTTCTCTGTTTAATACTGTGTGTAATGTACTGTTAGGATTCACCCTATCATTGTATAGATTCCTACTGTGTGTCCTGATGATCAATAGTTGTAGATTGGGTTAATTTCGGAGGGCGCAGGTTCAATATCGAGGGTCGGACACGTGCAAAAAAGTGGCATGAATTTTTTTCCGAAAATTGATTGCGGACAGGCTCCATGCAATGTAACTATATAAGAGGGGCTTATATTCGAAATTTTAGCTTGAAAATCGCTCTGTAGTAAAAGTTACCTCTGCACACGTATTGTCGGTCTCTAGATGGCGCGTACTGTACATTCCAACCAGATCGAAACTGGTATCGAGCTGCGACCGCTCTCTGAGCGAAACCCTCACATCCACTCAACGAGTGTGAAGGAGGATGACCCATAGCTCACGTGCTTTCCCACCGAGGGAGAGGTTCTCACCTCGGGTTTATTACTGTTGTACTGTCTAAAATTTAGAATCTAAATCACTCTGAGAAGGTTGTCATGCCGGGTGACTTC
>NW_003209594.1:0-1369 GCF_000006405.1 Perkinsus marinus ATCC 50983 | reverse complement strand
AATATGCACGTGGTCAATAGTGGTATGTTGGTGACAAAATGGAAAATCTGAGGAGATCTTGGGAAATTCTCATTGATTCCTGTACTCCCGGATTCGTATGTAAACTTCTATAGTTGATAAGGAAACTCCCAAGCTCAGCGACGAGCATATATTCCAACACTGAAAATCAGGTGTTGAATTGTCAACACTGAAAATCACGTGCTGAGGTCACTAACGACCATAAGGGAATAGTAGTCTTCTAGCTGCGGACTTCCGTTCCTGAGAGATGCTCTGGTGTGCCCATCTGCCCATAGTTCGAGGTGTTGCCAACATACCCTTGGAGAAGGATCTCCTTCCTGTGTTATTTGGAGGCGAGGCCTACCTCACCAAAGAAGGCAACTAAAACTCTGCCCTTCACGCCTGGAAGATGATGGTGCATCATCCTCATCGCCCATGTCCTAGTGTCCCTGTAAGGGCACATCTGAACCGTGATCTGTACGTCTCCTGTCATAAGTCACATGCACGCGTCTTACCTAAAATGACGTGCGCTATTTATATGAGACGCGACAGATGAGACGAGACAGATGTTGCCCGAGATACCTTAAGGATTTTATTCCGTTCGACGGTTTTTACCTATCTGGTGTCACCTACACTTCTATGTTGGGTTCTACAGTCCCCTTACATCCCGTAGCACACTCGGGTGAAGCAATCCTTTGCTGAATCTATGATGAAGATAATCTAACTCGGCCGTTGTCTCTTAAGACATCCCTCTGCAATGACATTCAATGTGGTGTTATTCCAATGGTAAAAATGGAGTTATCTAACATTTCGCAAAATCAGGGGAATGTGGTCGTGAAGAAATTGATAGGCTTGGGGTAGTGAACTCAAGCAGTGAGTTCTCCTCCTTAGTGGTATATGATTTTTAGTATACATCATGATGTTTACTGTCATTATTGCCCTCCTAACCATTCACTCCCTAGCAAGGCCTCCCCCACCAAACGGGAAATATGCTAAGAAGTTCTTTAATGTTACGACTGTTGGTGCTAGTTTTGCCGCTGAGGAGCCTGAGGTCGAACTAAGCGTTTCATGTGGCGTTGGTAAGTATTACGAGTCACTGCCTTTGAAGGTTGTGAGGACGCGATTTGATGTATTCGAAATTGCTCATTCCGACATGAATCCATATCGGGCCTACCTAGCTTACACCAGAATGGTATGTCCGAGACTCCAGTTGAAGGAACCTGATTTCCACACGTTCTACTACCACGGTTACACTAATACCATCGAGACAAGAGTATTGGGCGGAATCATCACTCTTGAGAAGTGTAAAACTTACGTGATATTCAATTATCAGTTATGATAGCTTGTGACCACCAATGGGAGTGATAGTAGT
>NW_003210155.1:111273-135765 GCF_000006405.1 Perkinsus marinus ATCC 50983 | reverse complement strand
TAGCTCCTCTTCATAATAAGAAGCTTTCATCACTTAGTTGTTACCTCAACTCTTTAGTTGATTTCGCGCTCGCCCGAAATTACGCGCTCGCCCAATAATTAATTTCCACAGAATTGCGTGTAGCATTGTACCGATACAGTGACTGAGCATGCAGCTATACCTCTATACTGGCTATTACTCGCCTGGTCGGAGGGGTGCTGCGCAGGAAGAAGTAGAGTAAGATTTGCGATTACACGGGTACAGGATCTACGATGATTCAGACACTAAGTATAGTACTTATATAATACTCTATAAGTATCTATCATTCTGGTTGTTGTAGGGAGGATTGTTGGCCGAGTATTCCAAGCCTGGTGAACTTAGTAGTTTACTACATATTCATACGCATCGCGAGTTAAGGAAAATAGGTCTTCTCATTATATGCAAATGACTAGTAAACTCAACAATCATATTCTATGACGTGAAACGTAGTATTGGTGATATCAATGCTTCTTTTTGCTCTTCGATTTGACACCCTTCTTATGTACAGTTTTCTTCTTTCCGAGACTCTTATCCATCTTCTTACTCGTGCCGAACTTCTTCACTCCGCCTGATTTACGTCTAAAATAAAACAACCTCACCAAGAATCGAACTCGCGACCTGTGGGTTAACAGCCACCTACTCTACCACCACACCAAACTTCCCGATGTTACTTCGGGACAACTTTCTTCACCGGTTGTGAATTGTCATGACCATCCTTGGCAACTTCCTGTCTCAACTCAGCAATGCGAGCATCAACAGCATCAGCATCATCATCGAATAACGACGTTGACGTTGTTACCATTACACCTGAAAACGGAGTCATCGAATATATACATGCAACCGCAACTACACGCTAGGGCTAAATACATTCCCGCGTTCGCTTCCCTCAACTGAACCGCATCTCATGGGTACCCGCGTTTTGCTTAACCCTCCGTAATGCATCAAGAACAGCTCTCGTAGTAGCGGGTTATCTTTCTTGAACCTTTCCCCTACCCCATTTTTTCCCTTGGGTGACGTAACTCACTTATGGTCAACTAGAATATGAAAATTCCGAGGAAATTTTGGGCAATCCTTGCTGGTTTTCTAAGCTCAGCTGAGATAAACGAACATATTCCCCTAACACTGCTCACAGCTGGCCGTAAGTAGGGCTGGATGAATTGAGTGCATCCAAAATTTGACCTTGCAGTTCTGTTACTGATACTCTCCTGATCAACTTCACTTGCCACTAGTATCGAAAATTATCACCCGCAACCGAATTTCCGCGCATTCGAAAATTGACCTAAAATTCAACACTACCTCCAAATCGATCGTCATCTCCCTCGTTTCCAAATACAGTCTCCTGCATATCTTCCTCCATCTTCTCATCAAGGTCATCATTCTCATGTTCTACCGGAAGATTCAGCAATTTCGCCTCCTCCGTATTTCCCAATGCATCAGACATATCTTTCACTGCGCGCGTCCAACGATTATGCACCTATGATAAAAATGAGCATTTCTCAATGACACGAATAGTATGGGGGAAATATGCACATGGTAAAATGAGGAAATTTTATACACTTTCACACTGGTTCGTTTGTTAACGTGTATATTTAGTGAGCAAACTGTCGAGCTCAGCTGAGGAAAGCGGCAAGAGTTTCACCCGTTTTACGCCTAGTGACGTATTACTCCACGTGAAAAACGCTATATATTACTTGTTTTCCATATGCACTTATTACAGCTACGACACACATTGTTTTTCCAATGTGCTATAATATCGACACTCATACGAGAAAAACCAAAATTATAGGTTTTACACGCTCAGGAATATTTAGCAAAATTGAACAAAAAATTTGCCGAGTGTCACAACCCGTTTTACGTGAAGTGGCGTAAAACTCGGCGAAAAATGCGATATTCACACTACGCAGTAGCCGTGAAAAATGTTTTTCATATCACTAGGGTGGTGACACTCCAATACAATAGCTCATCATTGCATAAACGATAAATAAAAATACAAAGAAAATCATAGGTTGAAACTCAATCGTTTTATAGACAGTAAAAATTATGAAACTATTTCCGGGTAATGTATCTTGGTAGAGTTTTACCCGTTTTACGTGAAACGGCGTAAAACTCGGTGAAAAACGCGATATTCGCGGTGATATGCAGTAGTCGTGAAATATGTTTTTCATATTACTAGGCAGGTGAAACTCCAAAATATATAATACGGTTTTACGAATATATACGATAAAATCAATTATAACATTTCATACGATGTCTAAAATCGGGTGAAAAAATATGCACCTGGTCAACCACCAGTGTTGATAACAATGTGACAACTCTGAGAGAAAATTTCAGGAATTTTTCCCCAATCCTCGCGAATTCGTATATATAAACTCTCATAAATAGTACAGAAAATCTCGAGCTCCGGTGAGGAAAGCAAACATAAATCTTCACGATGCTGGAGTTTCACCACCCTAGAGATATGAAAAACACTAGTGAGAAACATATTTCAGGCTGCGAATATCGCGTTTTCCACCGAGTTTTACACCACTTTATGTAAAACGGGTTGTGAAGCTCCACTAATATCAACCAACAATTTAACATAAACTACCATTGGTGCAATAAACCCGGCTCGCCGAAACCCGATTCTGGACATCGTATGAAATATTATAATTGATTTTATGGACATATACATATTCGTAAAATCATATATTATATTTTGGAGTTTCACCAGCCTAGTGATATGAAAAACATATTCCAAAACTACTGCATATCACCGCGAATATCGCGTTTTTCACGCCACTTCACGTAAAACTCCACCAAACTGATATCCCCAAAAATTTATGACCTCATCGCGCATTTCCTTCCGTTCGGCCACCCGTTCCTCCGCCGCCCTTTTTTTTATTTTTTCCTCAGCTTTATCACGTCGTTGTTGTTTCCGTTTTTGGAACCCTCTCAAATAGGTCGCCTGAAAATCGAGTCGAATATCAAAAATTTGGACAGAACTTTTTTTCGATTTTTTGATGGAAAAAAGTAAAAAAAGTGGGAAAAATTAATAAAAATAATAACGATAGTCAATAAAAATCACGGAAAATACTAAGTCACTTCAGACTTGAGATTGACAGAATTTTTTTCGATTTTCCGATGGAAAAAAGGAGAAAAATTAATAAAAAAAATAAAAGTCACGAAGCATAGTAAGTCACTTCAGACTTGAAATTGGCAGAAATTTTTGCGTACGATCATCACCGCTGAATGTCCTCATAAAATCATCATCAACCGAGGAAACATATCATAAATAGGAATCAATTCAACACCTATATGCGTAAATTTTTCACACTGCGATGACAAACACCCGAAAGGTTGAGAATTGTAAAAATATGAATTTTGTAAAATTATATTACCCGAGATTTGACATCAAAGTTGATGACCAAGCCTTTTTGTTGGTTATGTTTGTCCCTATGCAAACGAGTTGAAGTCGGTTTAGATGGCATCAGGGGAAAACGAAAGTGAAGTACGATATCGATCGGACATTGTGATATGATGACAATCGCGCTCGCCATGGTAATCGATATACTGGTTTGTTAAGGAAGTGCTGGTCGAAGGCTTCCGGAGGACTAGAACTCGATGCAGAACCGGACATAAGGATTCAATAGTTAGTGGAGATTGAGTGCAGACAGATCAGATAGATCCACGGGATCCGAACAATGGTTTGAACGGACAATATTTGAAACGGTCGGGCGAGAGCGAGCTTTACGCTACAGGGAGCGCACGCCATAAGACTGAATGGCTATAGACTCTTATCATCTCTCCTCCCCGTAAGATTGGCACAAATATCAAAAGTGAATTAAATCTACTGAATATATGCAATAGTAATGGGATTCATATTCTGGGCTTTACCGAAGTACTTCCGTATATTTCTGGAATCTTGAACAGTGCCGTCGGAAAGCTTGTAAGTAGAATCGCCAAGTACTTGTTGAACCAGTAGAGGGCCTCTCCATGAAGGAGTAAGGGGGTCGACGTTACGGACCCACTTCATCACGGAGTCACCAACCTTGAATAGACGTCGTCGTGCGACTTGTCGAGTGTAGGTTGATGGATTGATACGCGAGAGAGCATCAGCACGCATCTTCTCCATTACGTTGAGAGTGCTGTTGACCATTCTCTGTCGTTCCCGATCACGACGTCGAGCCTCGAACGGACAGAGTCTTCGTCGATAGTGTTGCTGACGTCTTCAACCGTCTTGAGAAGGCGTTAGAGCATCGAAACCGTAGAATAGCTCTTGAGGACTGTAGCCATATGTAGATCGGGTGTTGATCCTCCGCTGAGCTTTCGTGACATAGGCTGGCCACGATTCAGGATGTTCAGCACAGAGGGCCTTCAATGACTTCTTGAGACCAGAGTGTTGACGTTCTAATAGGGCATTGCGATGGGGGCTAGCGACAGGGATACATCTCAAGGTAGCACCTATGCTGGCAACCCAGGCGCGGAAGTAAACACCAGTGAAATAGCGGGCATTGTCGACTGTGAAGACTCGTGGGACTCCGACCTGATCGATCAGCCTTGCTTCGAGGATACCAGTGATGGTCTTGCTGGTGATGTCGGGAGTTGGAAAGAACCAACAATAACCGCTGCAACAGTCCATGCATGATATGATGAACTTGAAGGGGTGGGAGAAGGATTCCGACACAGGCAGAGGACCGACAATATCAAGGAAGCAACAGTCGAGGATCTTCATAGGCCTTGAAGTACTTCTCAATGGGGGACCGATGGGGTTAACGTTGCCCCGACGGCCGGCTGAGAACTGGCATGCGCATCTTGACACCACGTGTTGAACAAGCCGAGAGACACCAGGGATGTAGAAAGCCTTTACTACACTGTCGTGGGTTTGCTTGAGCGGACAATGACCGAGGAAGATGTGGATATCTTCGATAACCGAGTGAGCAAACCGTTGAGGTAGAAAGTAACGATGCCCATATCGCAACAATCCGTCGTTGTCAATGGTGAACTGTGAGCGGGGGAGACTGGCGAGCCTCTGACAAGTAGGGTCATTGGTCTGGACGTCTCGGAGCCAAGTGCGTGCAGCGGCGGGGTCGACTGGGATGGTTGCCACTTCTTGAAAGGTCGTGCGACCACGCCAAGCATCGAAAGAACGCCTGAGCAATTGAACCGGGACGATGTGCCTGAGCGCCTGTTCTGGACCAGATGAGGGTTGCTCATCATCGTTCGGAGCGGTGTCTTCCGTGGCGTCGACAACGTGGCAGTTCGCATTATCAGCAGAGTCAATGAGCTCATCGTAGACCTCTCTCTCCTCCCCATAATCAGAGATGGCTCGTGCAAGGGCATCGGGCCATACCGGAGAGGTATCTCGTGGAGACCAGCGGACATCATGTACGACTCGAAGGAATTGCTCCCAACGGTGTAGGAAGGGACCAGTGAAGTCGTTGGCGAAACTGCGCCACTCTTTCTGGACATTCTGGTTGTCGACAATGAACCACGACTCGTCCCTCGAGCAGACCGATACATTCATCGATGGCCAGGAGAATAGCGGCTCGCTCCTTCCAGGTAGAGCTGCGAGATGTAGCCGTACGAGGTGACCATTTTCCACCAACGAGTCGGAGGGGTAGAGCATGCAGTGCCAGGTTGACATCAGGGAAGAACTCTTTAAGGTTTGGGATCCTGCAACGTAGCGACGACTGAGTGGCCTCGCAGTTATCGTTGTTGAGCGGACAGTAGGTTGTAACCCTTAAGATGATAGCAGACCACCCATGGCAGTTGGCATCACTAAGGACAATGGTGCCGATGGCTTGACCGTCTCGAGCGGCATATAGAGCCGGTATACCACTGAGATAATAGTCGAACAGTGACTTGAAAGCCGCGTGTACAAGGGTACTCTGAGCTTCCACCTCCTCGTCGGTAATAGCAGGATCTTGGAGTCGCTTGGACACGTCAGTGAGAGCATGCAGAGCGTCAAGCTGCTGCTTCGCAAGGTGACCAAGGAAGTAGTTGAATGTACCACACCATGATTTGAGCCATGATACCCGAGACGAGATTTTGAGGTTCGAGGCAGCTGCGGCAACTTTAGGAGCTCCTCGCTTACGCTTGGCCTTGAAGGTTCCGTTGATAAACTCGTCCCATGCGAGATCGAAGGATGCCTCAGTGAGTACCCTCCGCGATGGATGCGGACGATAGCGTCCACCTGACTCGATGACCAGACCGCAAAAGGGAGTTACCGATGCCGGGCCGACAGTCTTCAGGGGGTTAACAGCAAAGCAATAGTCTTGTAGGACACTGGTGACGATAGAAAGAGCCTTCATAGAATCAGCTTTGGTAGGACAACCTAGCAGGATGTCATCTTGCACGAATAGGACAGAGCACGGGCAGTTAGCTTTTGCGAGAGCTTCTTTGATGGGGTTGTGTACAAGCCAATGTACACAGGTATGGAAGAGAATACTTGACCAGCACCATCCCTGGGGTATGGTGCAGATTTGCCAGACGTGCTCCTTGCCAGTGATAGGGTCGACGCTAGTGGTCGCTATCTTTGTCATCAGGGTGGGATGAATTCGGGCACAGCCGAAAGCATCCACCAGATCCAACCGACACCAGAAGTTGCAGTGGTGAATATCCGTGCGACGGAGTTGATCGATGGCCGACGACTGATATTGTTTAGAGGTAACATCAGAAGTGGGAGGAAGATCTCGTACCACAGATTGCGGGTAATAGACGAAGCGACCATTGCTGTCTGTCCGCAGTGAGAGGTGGTTTAGGGGCCTGATATCAGTAGTGATCCGATATCGTTGATGAAGATCATCAGATGGATAGACACGGGCAGGAGCGTTGTCATCACCGTGATCGAGCTTGTCGACGAGTACAGGTTGGAAGATGCAAGTGCATGCTTCCGGACAAGATGGCTTGACCTTGCCAGCTTCGGCCATACTCGTCAGGCGCGAATGGATGATGGACTGATCGACCACACTCCTCTTCCGTGATGGTGCTCTATATGGATAGATGAGAGCGTCCTCGACAGCAGGGAGCCTAGCTCTCAGCCTCTTCCGTTTGGGGTCTATGTCATCAGGAATGACTTCGACCAACGGGGTTAGAGCGGCTTCAGAGCGGGCACAGAGTGGGGTTGATGTGGCGGGCGCCGGACTATTTTTGGCGGAGGCCATGTTGCAAACGATGTCCACGCCTTTGTCAGAGACCAGCCGAATGCCCAGAAGTGAGAACATGTTACGGCCTATAAGACAATGTGGACGACACCCATCAACGACCAGAAATGAGATGGTGACAGTGCCAGCGGATCCAAGGAAGCAGGGGACCTTGGCGACAGAGTCAGCCGAGAGAGCCTGATTATTACCGAAGGTAACGGACACAGGCGGTGATAGAGCCTTGACATCAGGAGGCCTTATGATGTCGTTAGCAAGAAGAAAGTGAACGGTAGAGCTGTTCAGAATAGAGGCGTTCGCACCGCTATCCACGAGTCCCTGGATAGGACAATAAGTCTTTGGAGCATCATGACCAGCGACAAGGTTCACCACCGGATCAGCAGGGAGTGAACCGACGATATCATGAAGTGCTGTACGAGATGAAGCACAGGCGACGCTGCTGTGGATGATCTTTAGCTCAGAGCCGTCAGAGATCTCCGTTGCAACAGTGGACATATTGGCTTGAGTAGTGGATGTCATACTGTCATTGTTGATAACCTTTCGGCAGACACCACTCAAATGACCATTGCGCTTGCATCTACCGCACTTGAAGCTCTTGGATTGGCACTTGTGCTCGCTACCAGTACGGAGTCGGCCACACCTGTCACAACGCTCCTTCTGCTTGAAGATTTGAGTATGACGACATGAGTTGGCCTGATGTGAAGGCAACCCGCAGCGTAGGCAGTTATCAGGCGGTATACCAAGCTCTTTGGTAGCTAGTGCACAGATGGAGATGATCTGAGAATGATCGACCTTCTTGAGGCCACCTTTACCCGAACCTTGAGACCGTGACTGACCGGGCGTCATTGCCGTTAGATCATCGGGCAGGGGTGTGCCGTTGTCGAGAAAGGCGAAGAGTGCAAGCTTGTAAGCTTCATAGCCAAGCTGGCATTGGGGATCGATTAGGCATCTTCCCAGAACTTCACGGGCACCACGGAGACCGTCAGAGAATTTGGTGGTGATGTCACGGGCAGAAAGACCATGAGTATAGTAGAGAGCTGTGTATACATGTGCACAGTGCTCAAACCTCGTAGCATATTGACGGACAGACTCATTGGGTTGTTGGCAGATTCTCTCCCACGCAGCGGAGACACTACGCAACTCGAGCTTCGTCAGATAGGTATGGTCCAAGGCATAGATGATGATGACGTGACCAAACTTCTCGATGTCACTTGGGTGAACACTTCGTTCGACAGTGCCTTTGACAGGCTCTGGTAGACATGCCAGAACTGCCTCCGTAGCAACTTGTCGAGAGCATGGCACGCGCTCGATCGCATCAGCAAAGGCAACACGCCATCTAGCATAGGCACCACTGTGGTTAGGGTCGAACTTGAGGCGGTCATGTACAGGATGACCGATAAAGACACGAACCTGCTTGATAGCCTGATCGATAGGGCGCTTCGTGACATCAGTCTTAATCTGCAACGGACGAATACGGGGAGGGCATGTATAATTTTGATACCCCCCGAAGGTTGAGCATACGGCCGTGGGATTGTGCTGGATGTCGTAGTTGGAAGGGCCACCGATAGACGAGCTCACTTGGGAGACCGATTGCTGTTGTGAAGTGGTAACAACAGCACCGGTGGAGTGATAGGTGTTAGCCTGTTCACCTGCCGTGAGAACACCGGGTATGGCATTCGTGTTGGCTTGAGATGATTGTGCCATGCAGTGAGAGCGATGCTCACTGATGGCAGCGACCGATTCACGTTTCAGCTGTGCTTGGGTCGGAATGGCAACTGTCCATCGAATCTGATAGTGATCCGATGAGGAGAGGTTAATGATAACTCTCGCAAGTTGTCGTGAGACCGGAGTCACCCATGAGGGAAGGTCACAGCTGAGTAGATGGTCATCAGCAAGGCGGCAGAGATCGGCTGATACTGCTTCGAAGACCGAAGTCAATGAAGTCGTTACAACAACCACCGGGGCTACTGAGACGCCATCTGATTGATCAGAGCTCGCGTGTTCGCTTCCAGCGGGCAAGCTTGAGGACCCCGAGCCTGTAGCCGATTCCGACGCCGGGGCCGTTATAGGGCCGGGTACGGACATTGCTTTCACAGGCGTAAGGGCATCAGAGGTGTTTCTCAGAATGATCTGAACGTCGACGGTAGAACCAGCTTCAATGTCCTGGAAGCACTTGGACAGCAGTCTCTCGTTCTTGGATATGGATTCTCGGCATGCAGCCCCCAAGTTGTTAAGGAAGTGCTGGTCGAAGGCTTCCGGAGGACTAGAACTCGATGCAGAACCGGACATAAGGATTCAATAGTTAGTGGAGATTGAGTGCAGACAGATCAGATAGATCCACGGGATCCGAACAATGGTTTGAACGGACAATATTTGAAACGGTCGGGCGAGAGCGAGCTTTACGCTACAGGGAGCGCACGCCATAAGACTGAATGGCTATAGACTCTTATCAGGTTATATCATACTGATCGGTTCGAGCTAAGCTGTTTAAGCTGTAGTCTTATCTCTTTCCACTCCAATGTTATTACGGCTTATCTACATTCCTATCTTGCTTGTGTTAACTTACCATGGACATACCACCCCGAGGGTCATTCGCATTGTTCCTTTCCAATTATGGCACTCTCGTGATTCTCAGGTCGCCCTTGCGATGAAGGGTAGGAAGATCTGTCTCTTTTCATAACCTACTATTGTTGAGCCTCCGATTGAGTAGACTATCGAGTTACCAAGTTTCACCCGTGATGTGAAAAACATATTTTCGAGTGAAAAATATAAGTTAATAATCATTAATACTTATGTAAAGGTGAAGTACCACAACACTTCGAATTTATACACTTCATAAGACTTCCCAGCAACAGTAGGACTGCACCAAATGTCGCAGTTGCGAGGATAATGACAGCATAATCTCATGCGCCCCCCAAACTCCGACTCACCTTTCTTCAAAAAAATCTCGCCCGCCCTTAAATAAATGAATGCGTACCGTGCATTCATATGTTGCTCGTTCTGCAAGATAACGGTCTCAGAAACGATATGATATTATTACATATATCATATACACTTATCGGGTTGCAATTCCGGAATCAAGTATCACTTGTAGAGTATCGGTAATTGTGTTTGATGATCTGGAGCCGAGTCATAGACCCTCAGCAGTGTCTCAACTATATCATATACACTTATCGGGTTGCAATTCCGGAATCCAGTATCACTGCTAGAGTATCGGTAATTGTGTTTGATAGTCTGAAGCCGAGTAATAAACCCTCAGCAGTGTCTCAACTATATCATATACACTAATCGGGTTGCAATTCCGGAATCAAGTATCACTTGTAGAGTATCGGTAATTGTGTTTGGTGATCTGGAGCCGAGTCATAGACCCTCAGCAGTGTCTCAACTATATCATATACACTAATCGGGTTGCAATTCCGGAATCAAGTATCACTTGTAGAGTATCGGTAATTGTGTTTGAGAGCTACGTTATGAATAGGCAAAGGAGCAAATAACGAGTCGTCGTTACCTGCTCATATCGTCGTCGACGACTTACCAACAACTGGTTGTACCGAAATTAGTGAAACACCGGCGAAGACCCTCTCACCTTGCACAGAGTTATTTCTGACCAGGCGATCCTGATCGGTAGTAGTCCTCCTGTTACAGGTAATCTGTGTGCTCTCACACATACGACCGTGCTCCCGCCACCAGTCCGAGTGTAGAGGACTCAACTTACCACACAGGCGAGCCACCCGGGGTAAGTCTGCGACTCGGATGGCTAGGCCATAAGGAGGCCGTGAGCGGCGGCCTTGAGATATCAGGCGACACCATCTCTCACATATGGCGCAGAAGGCGTCTCCACTCATAGCCTCCAATATGGAGAACTCAATACTACTGATCTCAGCCACGCCTCGATCTAAGTACCGCATCAGAGTCTGCCGCCAGTGCTTTTTCCTATCTGCCCAAGCAGTGGTTGATGGGCGTCCGCGAGCTGGTGGCATCCTTACAACCCTGGATAGAGACAACCGGTGGTCCCTTATTCACCGCAACTCCGTGAATCGTAATAAAGGGTGTTTCATGCAAATGTGGGTGATTCCGGAACGCTTTTGCGCGTAGACGACTGAGTGTTTCGCGCCGAGACTTTGCAAGTCGAAAGTATCTGCAAGTATTATGATCTGGCGATCCTCCATTCCACGATTGTGAATTCAGTGTGCAGTCAATATTGACTCAATTAATCCCTCAAGGCATCTTGTCAAAATATTACATCTAAATTGACCCGAAATTTATTGTTATCCAGACTTGCTGCGAGTCACTCTAGAGCTCTATGTAGTCTCATAGAAGCCAGTACGCCGTACTGGCGGGTTTCCACTCTACGTGAAGCAATAGCTGTACTGAGTACGGCTATTACTCCTCATAGAATGGAAATATTTCGTGGTTTGATTGTCGGCATAGCTTGTTCATTTCGCGTCATTAATTGATGCTGACCTTCAAATTCTGCTACGGCACAGAGAAGTACAGGAGAAGACTGGACATCTCGGACGATGCCAGCAAGATCTCTTATCTTGATGTGATTTTGTTTCTGAGTGAAGCCTGGCCTAGTTTAGCCAGCCTGGCTAAAGAACAGATCCAGCTCACCTACGATGATTCTGACGGAGATCGTTGCCTTCTCAACGGGCACTCTCTTCGAGACGCTCTAGCAATTACTGCAGCTCTGCATTACTGAGGATAAAAATAACATATGTCTCACGCTATTCGTAACTGTTCGCGGAAAAGCAAGCTGCAAGGAGGATTCTGCGGGGACTCCAGTCGTGTGTGCTTCCAGGGACCATAACGCGACTCCCTCGACTAAACCTTCTTCGATACTACCAGATCGGTGGGATAATGAATAGATTTGGAAGCGTTTGAACTCCTTCGTCTGAGAGAGCGGTTTTCTGCAGGTGAGGAAGTTGAATCCGGATGACTTCGACTGTTCTTCTGCGAAGAAGATCGCTTCTCCATTCAATGTTTCAAGCCGAACGTCCCGCGAAGTCGATCGTCAAAAATCTGGTACTGGAGCCGACGAAGGCACTTGCAACCCTGTGAGTCTCACTCGCTCAGTCTATCGGTTGTTCACGTACAATGTGGACTGGTCTGGAGTAAACCCGATTTACTCAATCGCCGCTATAACTTTGCTCCGAATCGCTATAGCAGCTTGACAGCCCCGTTCCTTCTTACCTCAGGTATCACAGCTCAAGCTCGCTGGATCTCACCGGTGGATATGAAAAATCTGGTTCTGGGAGCTACAGAGTGGGTGCTATTGTGCATTGTTGTAGTGACTACAACGATGTAGTCTCGTGGTGGGTTTTCGCACCGTTGGTACTTTTTCAGCTGGGTTATCGTTGGAAGAAATCTTTGCCGAACGTTGTTGCGTACATTCGGACGCCACAACTGTCACATTTTCTCTGTTGATGTGATAGATGAGCATAGCGGAGAGATAAGGATATCGTTCTACAGCAGCGTAATATCCATGATTTATGGTCGATTCTCCGGAGCATCACCCCACAAATGTTGTGTACAGGCTGCCAAGGAGTGGCATGATCGGCTCCATCCCTCCAAGGTGTACCAATTCTCTTCGATGGGCGCCACGGTGTCGAAATGTAATAAGAACTACAACGCGACTGGTGCTGAAGTAGAGGTAGGTGGGAGGCTTCCATTGAGTCCTCAATGAGGACCTGTCATCGAAAAAAGGGACTCCTTTTCGAGTACTCGCATTTGCTATTGTAGCGTTCGTAGATTGTGTATCGCTCTGGCAAGGTCGGAGTCGAAGAGCTACATGACCACACACAGTGTATCCCATTTGATTCATACCCGAGGTACAGTCCCAAGTGCGCTTTTTGGAGCGTGGCGAAATCGTCGTATGAGATTTGGTGTAGAGAATTGACACAGAATTGATTATGGGTTCTAATCACCTCTCGGTTCGCGGCGACATCGCTAGCTCCGTGGTTCTGTTGTGGTATCGTTACTGTGTATCTCCTGCGACTTACCAGGTTGTACAAGCTCGACCAAACTGTACGCATTCTATAGCACACGTGCTTTGTTGGAAAAGCATGGGAGACTATCGATTATTACTTGTGATTTTACATACAAACTATCATGGAAGGGGATACCAGTTCTGCTGGTTGGTGGACTTGATAATGGCGGCCACTTCAGGCTGTTGGCAGCAGGAGTATCCGCCCGGGAGGATACCGAGGCGACAGCTGCCGCTTTAGTATCTATAAAAGATAAGGCTGCACAGATAGGGATTAACCACAATCCCTCTGTGCTGGTTGCAGATTCCGCCACCATATTTACAAACGCCTGGAAGCAAGTGAGTTGCAGCTGTCCAGGATTTTCTCATTCAGTTCAAATTCCTTAATTTGAAAGAAGGGATTTTAGTTCTTCCTCGTTCATAGTTATATTCATTTTTCACAATTTCAGATTATGCGCGTCTTTCATAGTAATGATCTTTCATTGTAATCTTTTCACATCATAGTTTATATTTCAGTTTTTCAGTATTTCTCTTAATTTTGAAAATTTGAAATCTTTCTTCTCCCTTTCACTATAGACCGTATGTCCAGTTTTATATATATTTCAAAAAGTTCAAGAATTATCAACATGCGATTTTTTGAATATAACGCCTGAATACTAATTAGTATATTTCAAATTAATCTCGATATCAATACAATATGTAAAAATCCGTTGACCATATTAATAATGTATATTAGAGTATAAGTGGGTTGAAATTTTACGAGCGTTTTCAAGTTCAAGTTTGTGTTGTTCCATTTCATGGAAAGAAAATCACTTCGCTTCGCTCATTGAGTTTGCGTACGAACGTAGCTCAGTCTTCATAAGAAGCTTTACGGCTTTCATCACTTTGGCACTTGTTGAGTGCTTGGTCTACTACGACTTTCCTCTAAGAAGGAATAATGTCACGGTAAATAAGACATTTACTGCCCAGCCCCCTTCTGTACACCACACAAAGGGCCCCTCAATTGCAGGCAGTCTCTTTTTCGACAAACATGACATGGATCGCTCCGCTGACGGCACGCATAGGTTAAGCGCTTAGTGCCCCCGTGTAAACGGATTATCGGTTTATGATGTTGCTAGTAACTCTATTAGAGTTAGTATCACTATCAATTCCTAGTGGTTAACTCCGTATGCAACAACGACACTGTTGAGTTAGCGCTGGGAAGACTCGACCTTTGAGGCAAGCGACACCGAGAGTAATGATCGTCTTGGTTGCCCAGCTGAAATCAGTAGTCTTATAACACTAACGAGAGCGCCACTATTTGGAGAGGTAAAGTGAATACGACAGTAACAGAACAGCTTACTACTAGCCAAGCTAGGCTGAGCTGGAAGAAAGAGATTCTATCGAGAGAGATGGGAGAAAAAGAAATTAAGAGACGAGGAAAGAGAGGCAGAAGAAAGCCTATCAAAGGCCGACACGAAGTGCGACCACTTATAATCAGCCCTAGTTCTCTTAATAAGACAGATTATGACCATTTGGTGTTTGCCATCAATGCTAGGTGTAACACGCTTTACGATAATTTACTTTTCTAGAGCTATACGGGACAGCATCCACAGCACACAACTATTGAGTGATTATAAACATAGGCCCGATCGCAGCTCCCCACACGAAACTCGTCAAGCCAACTCGCCCCACTGATCACTCTATCGTCCAATAGTTGTGTGATGTGAAATCCGTCTGCCCTTTCTAGGTATGGCTAATAAGAGGTCGTACTGTTGCTGTTGAATGCATCCTATTCCTCCAAATAGTAATGCACTGGCTAGTGCTGTAAGTCAATGAGGATCTGTGATGTCGAACAACCCAACGGGTAATCACCACCCTTCCAACTTCATCCGTGGCCATCGAACAGCCCTCCTCACACCATTGAGGATTGGAATTCAAGATGCAAACAGTAATCACAATTACATTTAGAGTTGAGGTATACCTTGCAGTTCGAGAACATATGTTTGGTTTCCTCAACTGAGCTCGTAAATTTCCTCACCACATTATGAGAGTTTTGGGCAGGAGTGCACAAAAACCAACGATAACTTCCCAAAATTTTCCCAGAATTTCCACATTTACAGCAACATAATTGGCCTTAGTCTTAGAAGCCATAATAACACAACAGTAGAGTTTTCCGAGTAAGTGAATACAGCGAAGCCTACCAAGACTCATTAGCTAGCTAAAGGGACCAGTGCGGGAATATATGCACATGGTGAACTACATGTGTTGCTAGGAATATGGAAATTTTGAGGAAATCTTGCGAAGTTATCGTTGATTTTTGTATACTTATACCCAAAATCGTGTGATTTTTCATAAAATAGTGAGGAAACCTACGAGCTCAGTTGAGGAAACCAAACATATATTCCTGTACCGAAAGGGACAATGATTCTGTGCAAGTGTCTCCGGAAAGGTCTGACACGTGTAGTTGACCATGTGCATATATCCCACATTGTTACCTTGAGTCGTAATGGCCTCAATCAAGTCACTACTAACTACAATTGAGTTCATGTTGATTATACTTCTCGAATTGCCGCGGATAATCGAATGAGAATAAGAAATTGAATTCATGCATGGATTATATGTTATCGATTTGTCTACTCACACAAGTTTCCTTATTCATGGGGTTCCACAGATTCGTGTCAGTAGCACTACTCTTCGCCTGCTTCGTTGACGCAGTCAGTTTGGAATGCTCAAATGCTTGGCATAAAATGGTAAATTTTGAAGTTTTACATCGCGGAAATTCCGATTTTTTTCAGACGCATTCCTCGGCATTCCAATTTTGGTACCAGCGCGAGCGAAGTTTGTGTTATATGATTTTCCAAAACTCAGTGGCGACTTGTTGTGAAGAGGTAAGTCTTTGAGGATGAGAGAATGTGCACATGGTCGACTACGCGTGCTGATTCGAATACTGAGATTAGCGTTTGTTTCCCCCGCATAGATCGTGTGTGAATTCACAAAATGTAGGGTGCTTGTTTACCATCATTAATCACGTGATACAATACACATTAAATTTCCACGCACTGGAGTTTCCCAACCCGTTTTACGTGAAGTGGTGTAAAACTCGGTGAAAAACGCGATATTCGCGGTGATAAACAGTAGTCGGGAAATGTATTCTCCGATAGTGTTTTCATATCACTAGGGTGCAACTCTACTGTACATTCATAACGTCCAAGGCGCGCAGCATATACACGTGAAATGGAGACAGAATAGAGCCGAAATAATGCGCGACCGAATCGCCATCATAATCATGCTTTCGAGCAATGTTGAATTGTGCGTTCGCTCTCTTCACCTGAGCTCAGCAGTTCCCTAATTGTAGAGGTTTACACATGAACTCGAGTAGAAGTGTTCGGAAACCAACGAAAACTTCCTCAAAAACTTTCATAGTGCTACTTATACATGTATAGTGTGGGAAAATATGCACATGGTCAGCGACATGTGTTGGTGACAATATGAAAATCATGGCAAATTCTCCTTGGCTTCTGTACGTTTCTGCTCGAGTTCACATGTAAACTTCTGTAACTAGTGGGGGAATTCCTGAGCTGAGCTGAGGCGAGCGTATCTTCTCCAACACACATGTACTTGAGTATGTGAATATTCCTCTACACTGATTCCGGAGTATATTTTAGGTTGATTTTGGCAACCAACGATTCGAAAATTGCAATTCACGTTGTGGAGTGGATTGTCGTTACGGAGAAGATTGGGAACGATTTTGCTCCGAAAGCTTCGGTAAGTTCAGAAGAGTGTAATTAAAAGATAATGTGATAGACGCATAAACTCATATTGGCATGAGTGTAAATTGATTCTGATAATTCTGTTGAACTGCTGTGGAAATATTTGAATATACTTCACGAGTGCTGCGTATCACTGCGAAACAAAGAGTTTTTCACGGAGAACAACGCCATTTCACGTAAAGCGGGTGAAACTCCAATGTGAACATTACTCTGGACATGTAATGTGATGAAAGTAACCTCTCAAGACTATGATAGAGCCAAGTTGCTCACTAATAGTCAGTCGCTATCATTCATCCGGGAGTGGAAAACGTACACTCTTCACATTTGCATAGTATCAAATTGGCACGCAGTGCATGTGGTGAAAAGACATCTATAATCTAGGCTTCGAATTTCTCTATTTCGAGAAAGGCATACTTCCGATCTCGTCTGTTAATAGCGGGCGATTTTCAGGCAAAATGTGTTCTTTGGAAACGAGCGTGTCACCGTACAACCAAGTCGCTATAACATCCAATGTGTGCTTGCCGAAAGAATGCGATAACAATAACGACAAGAATGCCATATTAATTGGAGAATTAATGACAGGAGGGCTGCCCAGATATCGAACTGTAAGAGCTTTTGCTTCTCTTATCATCACTTCAAATATACGATGGAGTTTCACCCGTAATATGAAAAACCTATTTCAAGACTACTGCATACCATCGCGAATATTGCGTTTTCCGCAGAGTATTTCGCCACTCCATGTGGAATGAATGAAGCTCCGAAGCATCAAATTAATGACGGATTATAACCTAACTTGAAAAGCATATTTCAAAACTACTCCATAGCGCGAGTATCGCGTTTTTTACAGAGTCTTTCGCTACTTCATAATATGAGTTCATATGTTCATATGAAACGGGTGAAACTCCAATGCCCCAAATTAATTCGGAATATAATCCAACTAGCTGGATAACTTCGCCTTCGAGAAAAAACCGATATTGATGAGTTAGTTAGTGTTATGAGCTGAATGCTCCCACTTGTAAGATTCAATGGAAAAAATTTTCCCCTACTTTTGCCCACTAAATTTTGTCCTAATTTTCATCTACCTGTTGTGACTCACAACTTTTGAGTCTTCCGACATTATCGTCGATCTCGATGCCAGCCTGACCTATTCGTATCTCTCGAGCGTGTAAGTCAGATATCCTGTCCGTCCAATGCTGTGAGGAAGCTCCTCATCGCTTTACTAGTCATTGGCATTTTGGCATCGATAGGTGCAGCTACTTAGTGAGGACTCAAAACTGACATGTTTTTCATCATTTCTCTGTGTTGGTAGTTGGCTACTAGTTCCTCCAATGGGAGCGGGAGAGTTGTTGGCATCGGCCAATGCATTCAGACAAGGCACCAGGAAAACTCTAAGTAGATTTTTTGGCAGTGCATTCCGTCATCATTGATACCTCCCATGGGACTATCGTGTTCTAATAGCTTTACTCATTGTGTTTGTAGTGGGTATGGATCCCCTTCAACGAAGAAGGGATCTCCTGAGGCAGTGGAAGTCTCACATCACCTGATAACTGTGCATCAGATGGAGCGGGTGGTCAGTATGAACTTCATACTATGAAGAGCAACTCAACCTACTGGGAAGGGTTGCATCTCTAAGAGATGATCTCTTACGAGTAG
The DNA here is from genome assembly GCF_000006405.1 of Perkinsus marinus ATCC 50983. Taxonomy (NCBI): domain Eukaryota; phylum Perkinsozoa; order Perkinsida; family Perkinsidae; genus Perkinsus; species Perkinsus marinus. The sequence goes on along the minus strand of NW_003210155.1, from coordinate 117,217 downwards.
TTATAGTCTAATGGATAGTGATCGTGAGTTCCGTACTGATGGTCTACGAGTTCGATTCACTGTAGGAACATAATTTTATCATTGTTAGTGGTGTGGAATGTTGAATAGTGAATAGTGGTGAGTAACGAGTTTGCCAACATGGACCGTAGAGTGAACCCCCATGGCACTGCCATAAGTGACAAAGAACACAACCGTAGTATTTCAATAACCGTCGCTGCATCCTACAGGCGAGTCGGTATATGCGTGAATGACGCTCTTATTTAGGGAGAATGAGAAAAGAAGGTGAAAAAATTGAAGCTACATCTACTGAGTAGATTCTACTCCTAGATGCAGAAGCATGGGAAAGGATCAGGTTTGGAACCACCATCGCACTTTCCGACGAACTTCCAGCCCGGCAACCTCCTACAGATACCACCTTGTGTCGCCAAGTCACAGACAAAATCACCGAGAGTACAAGGCCTATGAGGAGGTGTCGGTGGTTGAGTAGTGGTAGTTGTGGTGGGGGTTGGTGTCGGTGGTTGAGTAGTGGTAGTTGTGGTGGGGGTTGGCTTAGGACATTCGCAGGGGATGATTCTGGTGTCCTTGGGATCGAGAGTCTGGCAAACACGCCCAGCTGGATCTCGCTGGTAATCCTTACAGTAAGAGCCATGACCAACTTCCTGCTGGCACAGTCGAGTACCACAAAGCTTGTCAGCGGCAACATTGGTGACTGTAACCGCGATAAGGGCAAGATAGCGGGCGAACATCGTGATTGACGGTGCAAAGGATAAAAAAGATAGGACGAGACGGCCTTGGTGGTGACGTGACCCCAACGCCCGTGAAACCTCGTTGTTGTCGCCATGGATCCCGTGGAGGCTCCACGGTGGAGCACTTTCCTTGTTATGATGACCTGAGGTTGCTGATGTAGTGTTTAAAAAGGCCACTCGATCGCGGCGCTTGGGTCTGGGGATGAAAATTCTTCACAGCGATGCGAAGATTTCATCTCAAAGGAAATTGAGGTTTGTCCGATTATCGTCGCACGACTTGAGACGAGAAGGGGGCACTGCTCGGCAGGCCCCACCATACTCTAAGCCTTGCTAAAACAGCAAGGGGACGAAGTTGCAGACAAACCCGATTCCTTCCGCCACGGATCGAGGGTGGGTGGGAGAAGGACGCAATCATCTGACAAAGTCTCGGAGCTGACTCGTCCAGAGGCCTACGCAAGCTCTGCTTCGGTGAAACCGTGGGTATCTTCGGGCGTTGGCGAAGGCGGTTGCGTTCCGGACGCACGCTGGTGAAGCGTCGCTCCGGGTTGACTTTCTAATGTTGGGTTAACGAGTTACCCCGTGATAACAGTCAATAGCAATACATAGTAGTGATTTATAATGATAGCAAAATCGGTACTCGCTGTTAACAAGCCGGCAAAAGTCTCATTAAGCTCGAACTTTCATAGGGACAGGCTTCGTGTCTCCAGGTGGACCCGGATGCTTCCAAACCAAAGACTGCATAGATTCATATCCAAGAATGAATCACTATCATTCCTGTAGGTGTCAACAAGTGAAGTTTGTCTAGAAGCACAAGCCAGGTTGAACTTCAGTTACAGCCACGAGGTCCGCTAAGGAACGTACCCATTTTAGCCTTGGGCGTGGAAACCCCCCTGAACAGAGGGCGCGTCTCTTGCGACTTTTCAAGGCGTCGACTTTCAAACGCTGAGTTTCCGATATTCCGTGAATCCATCACGAGAATGCGCAAGTTAAAATTATTAAGAACTGTTCGTGCTTTTTATCAGCTGTTGGATACGAACGATGATGAGTCCGTTGATAAATCCATCAGCTGAAAAAATGCGTATTTTAGCCTCGGGCGTGAGAATGATAACACACGAGTGTGCTTGTGTGTGCGTACACAATAGGGCGAGCGACATCAGAACTCGCACGCACGGGAGAACGAAGCTGCCCTTGTATGGAGCTCCTCCAGAGCGTGGGCACACGAGAGTATCTCCAAGTAACTACTCATCTCATTCTCTCCCGTCATTTCCCTTGTGGGTCTCTCCCCACCTTGGCGATCTTTTCCTCGCACTAACACTCTTGTTCACCGACAGGCTTTCGGTGACTACTCGGCTCTCTGCCCCTGTGTGCACAGGCTCCTCCTGTTGACGCTCCCGAGCCTCCCCTCGAACTGGTTGGGCTCACTCAACCTCGCTAGTTTGCAGTCCCCTAGCTTGCCCGCTCACGGGTTATTCTATCTTACCCACTTTGTCAAGACCGGCGCCTCGACATTTAGTCCTCTTCCTTTGGAGTATCTCAGCTGGTTGATGCGGCAAGTATGTCTGCTCGACCACGGGTGTACTCCTCTGTGTTTAGGGTATTTGTTGGCTAACGAACCGTCCCTTCACATTCAGTTTCCGCTGTAATTCTCCTCTCGATATGCCTGCAACTAGACGAAGGTCTACAGCCAAGACACCGGTGACCAAGAAGCCTCCTTTCAAACTATCTCCTCGAAAAAAATCCACACGGTCATCCTCAAGTACCAAACGCTTGAACTCGGCTCTCCCTCTCCAGCACGAGCAACTACCTTCTCCACATGCAGCTACTCCTGTGTCATCAGTATCAGTCAACGACAATGCTGCAGCTCTCTCACTCGCCGATAGCGATGACATGGACTCCCAAACTCATAGTTTCTTGAAACTCACCATGCCCGAGAACGGTGATCTCTCTCCTCAACCAGCGAAGTTGTCCACGATCCCACCAACGGTCCCACCTATCCCACCGCATTCGCATCCGAATGCTCTGCCAACCACGCCTTCAATACCAGGACATCTTCTCGCGCCGGTTCCTCAGAGGAGAAATTGGTTATCTACTTGGTTGGACCTTAGCTGGTACGAGTTCATCTCACAAGGGTGGCGTCGCATGAAGGGTCACAAATTTGACGACTCGAATACATCTCTGCCCCTTACTGCCGTCATCTTGGGCGCACAAGCCTTTATGGCTCGTCTGCACAAAGCCAATCTCATCTCCTATGCCGCCTGCGCAACAACAGTTGGCCTGTTATGTGATATGGGTTACGGCCCTCAAGGGACTCTCCGCGCCAAGCAAGCCTTTGAAAGCCTCATACAGCAAATTGCAGCAGCCGTGGCCGACAATCGCACACCAGACGTCGATCTCTTACTCACGAATCACAGATGTTTTATTTTAGAGCAGATTTGTACCTCCTTCACGGGCTTCACTCCTGCTCCTCCCACGGTCCCATCTCAACCGAGGTCATCTAAACTTTGGCCTACATCCTACTCTTGGTGGGACAGAACGACTAGGTCTGACTGGAACAACTACAACAATACCAAGTGGTGGTCTTGTGGCTCATGGGATAAGCACCAAAACAAAAACTCTGCGTCTTCCACCCCTGCCAAGTCCGACGGTCGCAAATGAAATCAAAAGCAAAAAGCCATGCTCATGGTCTATCTCTAGTCCTACGGACGCCTTTTTTCCCCTGTCTCTTGTCGAATCTTTCCGATATTATTCACACTCCACGAGTCTACTCACACCATTCTCGTCTAGTCTATCACTTTCTGTCTCCACCTACTACCACGCTTCGAGCTTCAGTTCACTATGTCCATGCTCAGCGATTATGAGCTCTCCCAGACAACTGGTTGTTGAACTCTTCTGGTTGCCTACCTCGTTGTGTTGGCAGGTCTTTCCACCTCTTCTTCATCACGAAATGTCTTACGCCGGCAAACGGAGTTTGTCAACATCATCACACACATCACGCCCTCCTAAAACCAGACGAGGCCTACGATCAACACGTGCTGGCATCCGCCGTAAACTGCTACATGCCATCAAGCAGGCTTCACTCGATGGTGTTGTCGAAACAGTTGTCTCTCACGATATCCTACTCGTTCGTCCAAGAGCTGGTGTTGACATCAGATACGGGTATCCCGTATCCAAGTCCACTCGTGGCCTTCACCAGGCCGACTACGACCCGCCTTCGGTGGTAGACTCTCCCTTTGCACATGCAAGCTGGGTGTTGGAGCAGGGTTTCGACATCGAGACCAAGTACGAACTTCCTACTATGCTACAGGTTGTAGCATCTGCTTTGCGAGCTCTTACTAAGGCCGAACTTCGTTGGCTTCGCCGTCATAATCAAGTTGCCTTGAGTCAACTCTCTGCCTCATCTCCCTCTAACTGCAAGTTCAAGCCCCATTTAGCAGCTTCTCACTGGAACCTACACACACTTCAACTTCTAGTGAGTCTCACCAACCACGTCGACTCACAATTGGTCAGAGATCTCTCTCAAGGTTTCCCCATCACAGGCGACATTCCCGACGGAGGCCTCTTCCCGAAGTTAACCAAACCGCGGGTTGCCCGTTGTGACAGAAATGATCTGATGCTACGGACTCGCGATATTCAACGTATGTCCTCCTACTTACGAACCTCTAAAACCGACGAGCGTCTCCAGGAAGCCCTCTCTGCGGATATACTGGCGGAAGTGTCTCTAGGTCGAGCAGAAGGGCGGCCCTTCAAGGGCCTTTTCCTATTTGTGACAATGAGCTTCCAAAGTCAATCTCGTATGTTTCACCACTGTTTGGCATCGATCAAGGCGACAAAATTCGTCTCATATCGAACTATTCCTTCCGTGGGGGCCGTTATACGTTCAACAATGCCACTACTACCCGACATAAAGTCGAAATGCCTCGTTTGGGTCATGTAGCCTCATTGATAGCGGAGGCAAAGTCTGACCAGACGGACTTCCATTTGGCTCGCATTGATCATCAAGCGGCCTATCGTCAATTACCGCTCACCAAGCAGGATGCATCATATGCCGCTGGACTATTCATCCACACTGATGGTTCTGTTCAAGTAGTGAAGCCACTAGTGGCTCCATTCGGAGCTATCGGCAGCGTGTCCGCCTACCTTCGGGTAGGCGAACTCCACTGTCATTTGGCCAGATTTTTGGGTCTTTGCCCTCTATTCTCTTACATCATGTAAGTTACATGGACGACTATTTTTCCATAGAAGGTTGGGAAACCTGTCAGTCTTCGTTTGAGTTCTTCCTCTTCCTCAACACCCTAACTGGTGCTCAAGTAAATAGTTCCAAAACCGTTCCACCAGCTTCTCGCAACTTACTGCTCGGCTTGGAACTTGATCTCTCTAGTGGTGGATGCGTGGTGCGTCTAACTCCAACCAGGAGAGTGACATTGCTATCAGAGTTACACGCTGCCCTTCAGAACCATGCCCTCTTGACGTCCAAGCTTACCGGCAAGACCTCGTTTTGCTGTGAAGCTCTTTTGGGCAGACTTGGTAGAGCGCAAACTCGAATCCTGATACGTGCTACCCAGGGCTTACAGATGTCATCTGACGTTATCGATTTCGCTATATCGAGCTTAATCTCGTTATTCTCAGCAAGGTCATATGCACGAGACCTTGTGAGAGAATGCAGTCTACATCATGCTCCATTCTGGTGCTACTCAGATGCTTCATCGACTTTCGGCCTGGGGATAGTAGCTCCATACCAATCTACGACCTCCGGAATGGCGGGAAAGCTACAACTTGCTAACTCTCGTAGCGTGCATATTAACAAGTTGGAAATTCTCGCTGCAGGAGCCGCACTTGAGTCTTTCAGCACTTACATTCGTGATAAGCCAGTTCTCCTTTTTGTTGATAACACGACTTGTGAAAGCCTCATTCTACGCGGATCGTCCTTATCTCCTTCTTTGAATGTTATCAGTAGCGAGTTCTGGAGAGGGATTGCCGACCTACACACATTACGGCCATATTTGTTGCTCATGTCCCGTCAAAGCTCAACTTGGCCGATGGCTTATCTAGAGGCGAAGACCTCACGCTTGCTAGCACTACTCTGAAAACAGTCCCACTGGTTCTCCCAGCTTGGACTGATCGCTGCTTTACTCCATGAAGTTTACAGAGATTTAACAGCAAGTTACCATTCTGTTTGCCTCTGCACTATCACATGTATT
>NW_003210155.1:109255-111173 GCF_000006405.1 Perkinsus marinus ATCC 50983 | reverse complement strand
TATACCGGCTTTACGCAAGCTACACGAACTCTTATCACTACCCGTGCTCTTCGACGATCCACTGACGAAGATTATGAGGTCTGGGTGCCGCAAACTTTCAAGTTCGTCTCGTCGGGATAGATCGTTCATCTCTCTATCCGCCCTCAGGAGCCTTGTTCGTCAAGCCGCTTGACTCAAGCGACGCAGGACGGTCTCCTCCTTCTCCGGTCTCTCTGCGTCTTAGCATATTGCTTCAGCTTGCGTGTTGGGTCTGAACTACTGGACTCTCGCAATCACATGATCCTTCCGAGTGAAACGACGGTTACTCTATATCTGCGCCAACGAAAAAATTCACCCAACTCAGTAGTTCTGACGCGAGCTTGCACTTGCACAACCTTTGGTCCCCAGCTATGTCCTGTGGAAGCAGCCAAGTATGTGCTGTCAACCAAAGAATCTATCATGTCATTAGCTTCGTTCAATATAGCACTCAAACGATGTGCAAAAAGAGCTGGTCTGCACCGATTCTTTCACTTCTCGTCACATGGGTTCCGACGTGGTGTTATTACCGATTTAGCGTTGTCGCACTTCCCAAGCGACACTATTGATGAAATAGGCGGTTGGCGCTCTAGTAGAGCGGCTCTACGTCCACCAAGTACCATTATTTTTCTGATGCCGCTAAGAGACATTGTCGAACGATTCCTTAGTACTCTCTGTATAGTTAGCTACTCGATGGACACTGTTTCTATCATAGAAACGAGTTGTGTCGTCACACACTCTTCTCTATCACTCGTTACCCTTTATCTATCCACGGGGATTAGAGGGTTCCGAGTGGATCGGTCTCAGACTCAGGCTCCGAACTTGGACTCTAAACCCGTGAATCCAACACTAAAATGCGGTAGTTGCCATCAGTCAAGTCTTTAAACTGCTCATCAAATGTCCGATTCGAGCGATGATGAGTCCGTTGATCAACATATGAACTTCCACATGAATCCTGCCAATCGGTGGAAAATTGTGCCAAAACTGATTCTGGTTGGTCGCAAATACTGGGTAATCTTCACTGAACTAAGTTCCTTGTAGAATAGGCAGTATATGATGCCTTCTCATAGTCAGTGTCAGAACTAGTGTTGAAATATGTGTTCACTTGCATTAGCTGGGCTTAGGCGTTTCATCACTATTTATAGAAGTGTACAAAAACCAACAAGAATTTCCTGAGATAATAGTGTAGTTGACCATGTGCATATTCTCTGATACTGGTCATCACAGGTTCTAGCTGGTCCGGATCTCTCTGAAATTTTGCCGGAAAATGGGGTAAAACCTGTAAGTAGAGTAAAAAGGTTAGAACGAGAAGTTAGGCAGGTAAGCGTGTGGAAGATTCCATTTGGTCACTTGTTTTCTCTCCAGCTTGAAGCTGATATACTCGAGATGCAAGAACGTCACGAAGAGCTCAACAGAAAAGCACCCGCTGATTACACCACAGGTAGGCGAGTCGTGTTCCGGACGGAGCGTTATGTCTATTGCTTCTGATTTGCACTGATGAGCTATTAACGTCGAATATCGATTTAGCTCTATTGAAGGTAGTATCACTATCAATTCCTAGCCGCTAACTCCGTATGCAACGACGACACTCTTGAGTTAGCGCTGGGAATACTCGACCTTGGGCCAAGTGACACCGCAGACAACATAACACATAAAGATGTAAAGAAAATATTATCAACAATGCAACATCCCTCGAGCAAGGAAAAGGGAAACACATTCGGGGATTCTCAGTCCTCGGGGATGGAGTGTTTTGCTGCATTATCAAGCTTGTCCAGACGGCCTCACTAAATTCACACCACTCACTTTCTCAAGCCGGTTTCCAGACTCCACTAAATTTACACCACTTTCACTTTTCACTTTCCAGACTCCTTCACTAAATTTACACCACTTTCACTTATCACTT
>NW_003210155.1:100795-109155 GCF_000006405.1 Perkinsus marinus ATCC 50983 | reverse complement strand
AAACCGTTCCACCAGCTTCTCGCAACGTACTGCTCGGCTTGGAACTTGATCTCTCTAGTGGTGGATGCGTGGTGCGTCTAACTCCAACCAGGAGAGTGAAATTGCTATCAGAGTTACACGCTGCCCTTCAGAACCATGCCCTCTTGACGTCCAAGCTTACCGGCAAGACCTCGTTTTGCTGTGAAGCTCTTTTGGGCAGACTTGGTAGAGCGCAAACTCGAATCCTGATACGTGCTACCCAGGGCTTACAGATGTCATCTGACGTTATCGATTTCGCTCTATCGAGCTTAATCTCGTTATTCTCAGCAAGGTCATATGCACGAGACCTTGTGAGAGAATGCAGTCTACATCATGCTCCATTCTGGTGCTGCTCAGATGCTTCATCGACTTTCGGCCTGGGGATAGTAGCTCCATACCAATCTACGACCTCCGGAATGGCGGGAAAGCTACAACTTGCTAACTCTCGTAGCGTGCATATTAACAAGTTGGAAATTCTCGCTGCAGGAGCCGCACTTGAGTCTTTCAGCACTTACATTCGTGATAAGCCAGTTCTCCTTTTTGTTGATAACACGACTTGTGAAAGCCTCATTCTACGCGGATCGTCCTTATCTCCTTCTTTGAATGTTATCAGTAGCGAGTTCTGGAGAGGGATTGCCGACCTACACACATTACGGCCATATTTGTTGCTCATGTCCCGTCAAAGCTCAACTTGGCCGATGGCTTATCTAGAGGCGAAGACCTCACGCTTGCTAGCACTACTCTGAAAACGGTCCCACTGGTTCTCCCAGCTTGGACTGATCGCTGCTTTACTCCATGAAGTTTACAGAGATTTAACAGCAAGTTACCATTCTGTTTGCCTCTGCACTATCACATGTATTATTTACATTGTGATCTGTCGAGTTATATCCAACACTGCGGTACATCAGTTCCACATTTATGGATTTCTTAGCATTACTTCAAAGGAACACGTAGTTGACTCCCCACATGTCGAACCCTTTCACAGCTATCGTCACACTGATACGCCGTTTGCTGAACAATCCTACGAGACTTCTAGAAGCCTTATCTCACGACGGTGTCTCGACTCTACTTCAGTTCCATACATGGTCTCCAAGCTATGCTTTGCCCAGAGGTACATATCTGAAGATGGACTTAGTCAAGTCCCATCCGGAATACAAAGCGGCACTTTTCGCGATCGGCTCTCATTGGCTATCTCCGGCACAACAAAGTCTCGTCGAAGCGCATCTACGTCCTTCTACATGGCGATCTTATAGATCAGCTATTAAGGCATATCTCACGTGGTCTTGGAGAACATATTCAACTTCTACAATCTTACCAGCTACCTCCTTAGTCGTCCAGGAATTCTTGGCTTGTAACCCGATACACTCTAGGTATATACCGGCTTTACGCAAGCTACACGAACTCTTATCACTACCCGTGCTCTTCGACGATCCACTGACGAAGATTATGAGGTCTGGGTGCCGCAAACTTTCAAGTTCGTCTCGTCGGGATAGATCGTTCATCTCTCTATCCGCCCTCAGGAGCCTTGTTCGTCAAGCCGCTTGACTCAAGCGACGCAGGACGGTCTCCTCCTTCTCCGGTCTCTCTGCGTCTTAGCATATTGCTTCAGCTTGCGTGTTGGGTCTGAACTACTGGACTCTCGCAATCACATGATCCTTCCGAGTGAAACGACGGTTACTCTATATCTGCGCCAACGAAAAAATTCACCCAACTCAGTAGTTCTGACGCGAGCTTGCACTTGCACAACCTTTGGTCCCCAGCTATGTCCTGTGGAAGCAGCCAAGTATGTGCTGTCAACCAAAGAATCTATCATGTCATTAGCTTCGTTCAATATAGCACTCAAACGATGTGCAAAAAGAGCTGGTCTGCACCGATTCTTTCACTTCTCGTCACATGGGTTCCGACGTGGTGTTATTACCGATTTAGCGTTGTCGCACTTCCCAAGCGACACTATTGATGAAATAGGCGGTTGGCGCTCTAGTAGAGCGGCTCTACGTCCACCAAGTACCATTATTTTTCTGATGCCGCTAAGAGACATTGTCGAACGATTCCTTAGTACTCTCTGTATAGTTAGCTACTCGATGGACACTGTTTCTATCATAGAAACGAGTTGTGTCGTCACACACTCTTCTCTATCACTCGTTACCCTTTATCTATCCACGGGGATTAGAGGGTTCCGAGTGGATCGGTGGGATACACCTAAGTTGGTGACGGAGGGAAAAGAAACCAACTCAACCGGTGTGTCCCAAACGTTGACGACACAACCCATCGATCCTAGTGGTTAACGTGATGGGAGCCCGGTGAGTGTGTATGATAACACACGAGTGTGCTTGTGTGTGCGTACACAATAGGGCGAGCGACATCAGAACTCGCACGCACGGGAGAACGAAGCTGCCCTTGTTTGGAGCTCCTCCAGAGCGTGGGCACACGAGAGTATCTCCAAGTAACTACTCATCTCATTCTCTCCCGCCCACCCTCCCGGGAGGGAAAAGAAACCAACTCAACCGGTGTATCCCAAACGTTGACGACACAACCCATCGATCCTAGTGGTTAACGTGATGAGAGCCCGGTGAGTGTGTACGCCTGAACAGAGAGCGCGTCTCTTGCAATTCTCGTCAGCGTCTCCCACATCATGTGTCTCAGACTCAGGCTCCGAACTTGGACTCTAAACCCGTAAATCCAACACTAAAATGCGGTAGTTGTCATCAGTCAAGTCTTTAAACTGCTCATCAAATGTCCGATTCGAGCGATGATGAGTCCGTTGATCAACATATGAACTTCCACATGAATCCTGCCAATCGGTGGAAAATTGTGCCAAAACTGATTCTGGTTGGTCGCAAATACTGGGTAATCTTCACTGAACTAAGTTCCTTGTAGGATAGGCAGTATATGATGCCTTCTCATAGTCAGTGTCAGAACTAGTGTTGAAATATGTGTTCACTTGCATTAGCTGGGCTTAGGCGTTTCATCACTATTTATAGAAGGGTACAAAAACCAACAAGAATTCCCTAAGATAATAGTGTAGTTGACCATGTGCATATTCTCTTATACTGGTCATCACAGGTTCTAGCTGGTCCGGATCTCTCTGAAATTTTGCCGGAAAATGGGGTAAAACCTGTAAGTAGAGTAAAAAGGTTAGAACGAGAAGTTAGGCAGGTGAGCGTGTGGAAGATTCCATTTGGTCACTTGTTTTCTCTCCAGCTTGAAGCTGATATACTCGAGATGCAAGAACGTCACGAAGAGCTCAACAGAAAAGCACCCGCTGATTACACCACAGGTAGGCGAGTCGTGTTCCGGACGGAGCGTTATGTCTATTGCTTCTGATTTGCACTGATGAGCTATTAACGTCGAATATCGATTTAGCTCTATTGAAGGTAGTATCACTATCAATTCCTAGCCGCTAACTCCGTATGCAACGACGACACTCTTGAGTTAGCGCTGGGAATACTCGACCTTGGGCCAAGTGACACCGCAGACAACATAACATATAAAGATGTAAAGAAAATATTATCAACAATGCAACATCCCTCGAGCAAGGAAAAGGGAAACACATTCGGGGATTCTCAGTCCTCGGGGATGGAGTGTTTTGCTGCATTATCAAGCTTGTCCAGACGGCCTCACTAAATTCACACCACTCACTTTCTCAAGCCGGTTTCCAGACTCCACTAAATTTACACCACTTTCACTTTTCACTTTCCAGACTCCTTCACTAAATTTACACCACTTTCACTTATCACTTTCCAGACTCCTTCACTAAATTTACACCCCTTTCACCTTTCACTTTCCAGACTCCTTCACTAAATTTACACCACTTTCACTTTTCACTTTCCAGACTCCACTGAAATTTACACCCCTTTCACTTGATAGAGGTCGATGAATGAGGATCAATAAGGAATAATACGCTTTATTCGTCGACCGTTTAGAGCAACGAAATCGGAAAATGTGTCACTGGAGTGGTACTGAAATTTGCTGTCTTATCAATGGAGTTTCACCACCCTAGTGATATGGAAAACACCAGCGAAGAATATATTCCACGACTACTGCATATCACCGCGAATGTTGTGTTTTTCACAGAGTTTTACGCCGCTTCACTTCACGTATACTGTTGTTACCAGGTATACAACAGTTTCGCGCGAATATGGCCAAAAGCTGCGACATGCTAGACAAAAGCTTCGATGTAGAGTTTGATCCTTGCTATGCATCGGAAGAGGCGCTATTGATTGCTATAGAATACGATCGTGTGCGCGCATTTTCTCACAAGAGTAATTTCGGAGTGAGCGAAATAAGCTGAGCTACGCGTGCGTGCGCTTGTACGAACTATTCCCTCGTAACTAGAGGAGGTTTGAACAGAGCATCGAGTCACTGACCATTTGCGAGATTTCGGACTCGCCCTTCCGAATGATTGACGTGGTGCGCCGTATCGGGGGCTCTTTCAAAAGACTTTTCCACACTCACGACTTTCCATCTTGCTTCATTTCTAATACAGCTTAGCGGTAGTTTCAGTAGCGAACGCCCGCGTTGTTAGCTCTCTGTCATCACTGCGAAAGGCGTTGCAGCGTTAGTTTGCGGTACGATTGGGGCGGAGTTACGACCATTTGCTCTAATATAGAAGTTGGCGACGAGAAAAGACGAGAGCTAACGATGGGGGAAAATATTTTTCCGCAACAGCGATTGAGGAACTGGTGTGTTTCACCGGGAGACCCGCAGTCCGAAAATAGCGCTCGCTCATTTAACTTTCAACCCAAGGGGCTCAGGGCGGACATGGATAATAAGCCTTATTATCCGATGATAATCCGATGATACCTTATTAAACAAGGTGTCATCGGATTATCACGTGACACAAGCCCGACTACACCACCGCTCCGTATTCATCAAGATGGGCAGGTCATGTCTGTGTTGTGGGCTTATAGCGATTACACAGTCGTCGTGATTTCGAGCATCTCAATTCCCAGACGCGCGAGTAATACGCGCACGAAAAACAGCATTCATGTCATTTCCCGGATCTAGCGAGATACTCCCAATGAATACCTCGCGATTTGGTTCGGTCTGTAGTGGGGGTGAGCTCCCTATAACTGTCCGACGTCGCTGATACCACAGCAGGTGTTCCCTTTTAACCCCATTTAATGACTATCATTCCTCGTAACCCCGTCATGCTCCTCCTCATCTCACCTTCACTCGGTGCTGGTCCTTATGATCAACTCGAAACCCCAGAGGTAATCCGTTCCGTTGCAGCTAGTAACGCTCGCGATAGCACCAATAAATCTGACTACGCTGACTGTTGCTGTGCCTTCAGGGAGGAAGTCCCAGCGACTCGTTGGATTTCAGCCAATCGACCCGTTCCGGAGCCGAAGTGAATAGTTCTTCTGGTATCGAGTCAGATGCTTGCATTTAGGTCACTATCCAACCTGTTTTGAGAGAGAATGTGGTGGCGGATGTTACAGACCATCTTAGACCTGCCACTTTCTGTAATCTCAAGTGGAAATTAGAAAATCCCGCGGGCCCGGGATACCCACTGAAGCTGGATGTCGCGGTTCACCTAGACCGAGATCAGGAGGCTTTCACGTACTTCATTGCTCACTCGGAATCAGGACTCAACCATCGAAATTGGATAATTAAGTAAGAGAGGATCTCCTTCTAGCCAGCTTCATCATTCTGCTCCTTATCAGTGAGAGCAGAAAGAAGTTATCCATCAAGGCTATAGCATATAAGCGCCAATCACGAGGCTGGGTGTATCCAGAACTCGTCGTTAAGGGTGAAGAACGCTCCCAAGCAGAAGAAGCACTTTCGCAAGGAGGCCCTTTTTCACCCGTCGCTCATCTCAAGGGGATGACCGTGGAGCCTCTCATTACGTCGATTGATTGGAAAGCCGATAGCGAGCAGCTCAAGTGCGACAAGATATTCCACTTCATCGCTAACCATCCCCCTGGAGGATATCCCAAGGGCGACCTCCGGTGGCTGTTCGATTTCGTGGAGGCCAATACAGAGAGGATCCAAGACATCATCGAGGGTTGGAAGCCGATAAAAAAGAGTGTATTGAGGCGACGCAGTGAGAGGTCCCAGAGAGAATAGATCCGTCAGCCAAAAATGCCTATCCTGTTCATAAGTGTTGTTTGTATAACCGATCATGATGAAGGTGTTAGCAAACGGGGGATGTGAGTTGAGCTACATGAGTAAATAGTTCACGAAGAAATACACATCCGTTCGATGGGAATCGCCCAGGGATGGCGCTGTTCCCAAGGAGTCCAGGCTCCAGAGAAAACTCAAGGATGAAGCCGCGGAACCCGGGCAACCGCCGCGGTTCGGCGGTTCGGCTGGTTCGGCTGTTGAGTGGTGACCACGGAGAGCCTTTGAGGTATTGTGGACCTCAGTTGTTTCTGTTTCCAGCAGGTTGGAGGGAACACATATATGCGTGATGCCATCATATGTCAGAATCGATCAGGATATATGAAAACTATACAACATCAGAGTTGTCGTTTCAACGGTTGAAGTGACAAGTCACTTTCAAGGCTGTAACCATGTCATTCAAGAGGAGCTCTGAGACCCAACTCCCGCGTAACAGTCACAGTGCACTTCAAAAAAACACAGAGGGAGTTCAGTGGGATAGATTATAATACTGAAAATAGACAAAAGTATAGCATTTAAAATCATGGTAGCGTTTCGACTCCGTCAGATTCTGATTCAGTTGGACAACATGATGTCGTCCACTGACTAACGTCGTCACCGCGGATCGAACCCGGTGACTCTCGGTCAAAAGTCAATATCACTAACCGACTCAGCTGTAGAATCGACATACGTGCTGCATTCTGAGCCTTCTCCATCTCCAACGACAACAAAGAACTCCTCCGCACGTTTAAGGGTGTTCCCCCGGAACCTAACGGGACTAAAATGAGCTCCTATGAAACCACAAACCATCAGCTTACCTCAACATGAGCACGAATACGCCAATGACGACCATGAAAAATCCCGTAGACACAGCTTTCTCCAAACCGTCTAGAATAGCCCACCTGTCCGCCCAGGCTTGTATGCTCTCATGAACAAACATTCGAACAACTCAAACTACGTGACATTGGACGATTCGGCGATGGTACAAAGCAAAGATTGGCAAAATCAACAGTGTGCGATTTCTAACGACCATCCATGCGAGAACACAAGGAAATGTATTCACGAATCGCCTTTTCCTGTTCACCAAGTAATCTGTAGAACTTAGCTCGGACCAGCAGGGCCTAGCGATGACAGGCTAGTAATTACCGCGCGCCACAAAATTACCTTGCAGAGGGTCGACTCACTCACACCTTCCTGTAATGGAGGCAGATCTCCGTCCATAGCCTTCAACTCAGCCAGAACCTCAGCGCCTAAGTGAGATCGCAGGTTCGATCCCCGGCAAGAGCTTTATTAAAACTCCGCCGATGATGCGATAAGTTCCACTTGGCCTACCTCCCGATTGTCGCATTTCCTCATCTATCTCCCCCAACACAATAATCCACGAATTGACGATCTCCTCATACTGACTTTCAACAGCACTCTGACACGCCCGCGGCGGCGGTGCCCTACAACAACATAGTCGTCTGTTCATTGCACTCTCCTTGCGCATGCGTGCACGTTCATTTTTGGACATCTGATGAACAATGATAAATACATAGTGAAGAAGGCTGATTCCAAATTGCAATTATGTATGATCCTGGATGAAACAGGACACAAGACTATAGTTGCAAATAGCCAAATGCTACAAATGATTTAATCGGCGATATTCTATCACCTGGAGCACTCATTATCTACAGCAATTCTTTCCCAAGACTTTAGCAAATCCCGAGAGCTCCATCGCCTGCTCACTTCGTCGCTCACAGTGGAGTTCATGACGATGTAAATAATGACAGTGTTGGAGGAATATATGTTCGCTTTCCTCAGCTGAGCTCAGGTGTGTCCTTCCTGATTGTAGTACTTCACACACAAATTCGGTACAGAAATCAGTACGAATTTCTTAAACTTCGTATGACACATTGTCCCCATTCCGAGTAACGAACATTTCCTCGAACCACATGGGATAAGCTCCATGGCCCAGAACAAATGATTCAGCGACCACTGCATTAGCCAGTTGGGCATCATTTCCGCACAGGGACGATTTCTTTCTTAGCGTTGTACTGAAGATACATCTGCACGCATGCGCATCTGCACAGACAAATTCTACATTGCGGATTAACACGTTATGCAGATCGCCTTTCACCGGATAACTCGTTCAACTACGAGAGATCATCAATGACCTATGAAAGGCATAATTATATCAATAGTTAAAGTCGATTGGCAGTGCTTCATCATCAACTGCTAATTTCTGGGCGCGCGAAAAT
>NW_003210155.1:98401-100695 GCF_000006405.1 Perkinsus marinus ATCC 50983 | reverse complement strand
GGCTTTCACGTACTTCATTGCTCACTCGGAATCAGGACTCAACCATCGAAATTGGATAATTAAGTAAGAGAGGATCTCCTTCTAGCCAGCTTCATCATTCTGCTCCTTATCAGTGAGAGCAGAAAGAAGTTATCCATCAAGGCTATAGCATATAAGCGCCAATCACGAGGCTGGGTGTATCCAGAACTCGTCGTTAAGGGTGAAGAACGCTCCCAAGCAGAAGAAGCACTTTCGCAAGGAGGCCCTTTTTCACCCGTCGCTCATCTCAAGGGGATGACCGTGGAGCCTCTCATTACGTCGATTGATTGGAAAGCCGATAGCGAGCAGCTCAAGTGCGACAAGATATTCCACTTCATCGCTAACCATCCCCCTGGAGGATATCCCAAGGGCGACCTCCGGTGGCTGTTCGATTTCGTGGAGGCCAATACAGAGAGGATCCAAGACATCATCGAGGGTTGGAAGCCGATAAAAAAGAGTGTATTGAGGCGACGCAGTGAGAGGTCCCAGAGAGAATAGATCCGTCAGCCAAAAATGCCTATCCTGTTCATAAGTGTTGTTTGTATAACCGATCATGATGAAGGTGTTAGCAAACGGGGGATGTGAGTTGAGCTACATGAGTAAATAGTTCACGAAGAAATACACATCCGTTTGATGGGAATCGCCCAGGGATGGCGCTGTTCACAAGGAGGCCGAGGCTCCGGAGAAAACTCAAGGATGAAGCCGCGGAGCCCGGACAACCATTCAAGCCTGACAGGCTAATCAGTGATTAGCCTGTCAGGCTTGGATGCTTTAGTGATTAGTTATCACACAGTGTGATAATTACATGTACTGGTATAGATTCTCCACTTGAATGATTCAGGCTGAATCGTTATGATCGGTTCGGCTGTTGATTGGTGACCACAGAGAGCCTTTGAGGTCTTATGGACCTCAGTTGTTTCTGTTTTCAGCAGGTTGGAGGGAACACATATGTGCGTGATAGTATCACGGTATCACGGTGATACCATGCAGTTATATCAGAATGTCACGTTCCCTATATTATATGTTCCCTATATAATGTTCCCTATATCAATACGTCAGAATCGATCAGGATATATGAAAACTATACAACATCAGAGTTGTCGTTTCAACGATTGAAGCGACAAGTCACTTTCAAGGCTGTAACCATGTCATTCAAGAGGAGCTCTGAGACCCAACTCCCGCGTAACAGTCACAGTGCACTTCAAAAAAACACAGAGGGAGTTCAGTGGGATAGATTATAATACTGAAAATAGACAAAAGTATAGCATTTAAAATCATTGGAGCGTTTCGACTCCGTCTGATTCTGATTCAGTTGGACAACATGATGTCGTCCACTGACTAACGTCGTCACCGCGGATCGAACCCGGTGACTCTCGGTCAAAAGTCAATATCACTAACCGACTCAGCTGTAGAATCGACATACGTGCTGCATTCTGAGCCTTCTCCATCTCCAACGACAACAAAGAACTCCTCCGCACGTTTAAGGGTGTTCCCCCGGAACCTAACGGGACTAAAATGAGCTCCTATGAAACCACAAACCATCAGCTTACCTCAACATGAGCACGAATACGCCAATGACGACCATGAAAAATCCCGTAGACACAGCTTTCTCCAAACCGTCTAGAATAGCCCACCTGTCCGCCCAGGCTTGTATGCTCTCATGAACAAACATTCGAACAACTCAAACTACGTGACATTGGACGATTCGGCGATGGTACAAAGCAAAGATTGGCAAAATCAACAGTGTGCGATTTCTAACGACCATCCATGCGAGAACACAAGGAAATGTATTCACGAATCGCCTTTTCCGGTTCACCAAGTAATCTGTAGAACTTAGCTCGGACCAGCAGGGCCTAGCGATGACAGGCTAGTAATTACCGCGCGCCACAAAATTACCTTGCAGAGGGTCGACTCACTCACACCTTCCTGTAATGGAGGCAGATCTCCGTCCATAGCCTTCAACTCAGCCAGAACCTCAGCGCCTAAGTGAGATCGCAGGTTCGATCCCCGGCAAGAGCTTTATTAAAACTCCGCCGATGATGCGATAAGTTCCACTTGGCCTACCTCCCGATTGTCGCATTTCCTCATCTATCTCCCCCAACACAATAATCCACGAATTGACGATCTCCTCATACTGACTTTCAACAGCACTCTGACACGCCCGCGGCGGCGGTGCCCTACAACAACATAGTCGTCTGTTCATTGCACTCTCCTTGCGCATGCGTGCACGTTCATTTTTGGACATCTGATGAACAATGATAAATACATAGTGAAGA
>NW_003210155.1:85567-98301 GCF_000006405.1 Perkinsus marinus ATCC 50983 | reverse complement strand
TGAGCAACTATGGACGATCTGACTGTGACTATAGATCTCAGGAAGCACGCAAGCACATGGAAGTGCGCGGAGTCCCATAACAAACTCAACCATGCTGGGCTATTCTGAGAGAAACTCTAGGGAGATCTAGATGCACGACAGTCGGAGATGATGTCACAATCATGAGTAACTCAATCATATAGAAGATAAGTTCACAGAGGAGTTCCGATAGGACTGAAAAAAACCGGCAATTTCGCATTGGAGGCGTTGCTCGGGCTTGATCGAGCACACAAGTCCGACAGAGTGACTGAAGTTCCTCATCCTAAATCTGACAGAACGAGTAGAATGTCCTATCCTAGTCGTGGACTTGTGTACAACACAATCTGTTGTCCTAGTCTTCCTCGTTAGCCTAGCATGAGCTCCGAGGCGTAGCCTCTGTGTTACTCGGTGATAAATATCCGACAACGACTCTTCTACACGATTTTCGGTGCAAGTTTAACAAGTGAGCAGCAGGCAAGAAATGATGGTGTTACAAATGAGTTCGACTTTGAGAATTCGAGTATGTCACATTCAACATCGACAATTTCGGTGTCCATTCACTAGACCTCTCCTTAAGCTTCAGGAGTGCCACCAGAATTGGATTCAGCATGTTAAACTCAGTACTGGGCGTGGTCTTGAAACTCAGAGGGGGGGGGTCTAAAGCGAGGAATGTTAGAGGTTTACCCAACATCATTTCAAGGTGATAGACTACTGTCATCAGCACCATAGTCAACGTCTTCACTACCCTAGATACCAACATATTTCTGTCAGGAGATAACTCCGAGACTTCACCGTTTCATGATGAACGAAGGGCCTTTAGGGCTAGGACCTAACCCTAGGCGTAGGACCTTGAAATAGCTCAATCTGGTATCACTAGGAAGAGGGATTCTTAAGGAAGTCCTAAACTTAAGGTAAAGGAAACGAGCTTAAGGTTCCTAGGTCGTCAGGAAGTTATTGGAAGATATACGGTATGAACATAGAGGCTCTATGTTCATACAACTCTCTACAACTCATACAACTCTATGTTCCTAGGCTCTATGATAGAGCCTAGGGGCATTGACATGAAAAGCATAATAATAAGACTGCTCTACAGAGCGGATAGATCCCCTGATGTAGCAATCCCGTTCGAATCCAAGTTTGTTGATATCTCATTTGCCTGATGCACTATATTAAATTAATGTCAACTGACAACGCAAATCTCACAACGTCGACATCAAAGAGCATGAATTCACATCAAACTGATCAAGAATGGATACGAGGAAATTTCATCAGTCACTCTTACCTCAATCTCAACCTAAGTTGGTCCTTTTGTCTCAATTTTCTGATAAGGTCCATGAGAGCGGCGTTCCTCCGTTTCGCTGAAAAACAACTAAAATGATCTTCTCGAGTTTCTCATAGGTAAGAAGCTTTTTCTCGGATATTTCGATTAACCGTTTTCGAGTGATAAAAAAAGCTAGAACAGATTCTGGAAACGAGCATTATCGAGGTTCAACAAAGTAGTTATCAGACACGAAACTTGTCTCCGCGCCCTCAACTATTCGCAACTGCAGGCTTTTTAACCACTCTCAATTGCACTGTTCACAACTACACTGGAGTTTCACCCATGAAATGAAAAACATATTTCACGACTACTGCATATCACCGCAAATATCGGGTTTCACAGAGAGTATTACACAGAGTATTACGCCACTTCACATTTAACGGGTTGTGAAACTGCACTGTCCTAATGGCTTTGCCATTAGTCAATGTCATATCCGTAGCCTATATCGTGTTGAGCACTGGTTCTACTGGGTTAGAGTGCAAATCAGAAGCAATAGACATAACGCTCCGTCCGGAACACGACTCGCCTACCTGTGGTGTAATCAGCGGGTGCTTTTCTGTTGAGCTCTTCGTGACGTTCTTGCATCTCGAGTATATCAGCTTCAAGCTGGAGAGAAAACAAGTGACCAAATGGAATCTTCCACATGCTCACCTGCCTAACTTCTCGTTCTAACCTTTTTACTCTACTTACAGGTTTTACCCCATTTTCCGGCAAAATTTCAGAGAGATCCGGACCAGCTAGAACCTGTGATGACCAGTATAAGAGAATATGCACATGGTCAACTACACTATTATCTTAGGGAATTCTCGTTGGTTTTTGTACACTTCTATAATTAGTGAGGAAACGCCTAAGCCCAGCTAATGCAAGTGAACACATATTTCAACACTAGTTCTGACACTGACTATGAGAAGGCATCATATACTGCCTATTCTACAAGGAACTTAGTTCAGTGAAGATTACCCAGTATTTTCGACCAACCAGAATCAGTTTTGGCACAATTTTCCACCGATTGGCAGGATTCATGTCGAAGTTCATATGTTGATCAACGGACTCATCATCGCTCGAATCGGACATTTGATGAGCAGTTTAAAGACTTGACTGATGACAACTACCGCATTTTAGTGTTGGATTCACGGGATTAGAGTCCAAGTTCGGAGCCTGAGTCTGAGACACATGATGTGGGAGACGCTGACGAGAATTGCAAGAGACGCGCTCTCTGTTCAGGCGTTCTCACGCCCGAGGCTAAAATACGCATTTTTTCAGCTGATAGATTCATCAACGGACTCATCATCGCTCGTATCCAACAATTGATGAACAGCACGGAGAGCTCTTAATAATGACAACTTGCGCATTCCTGTGATGGAGTTACGGAATATCGGAAACTCAGCGTTTGAAAGGAGACGCCTTGAAAAGTCGCAAGAGACGCGCCCGCTGTTCAGGGAGGGTTCCACGCCCAAGGCTAAAATGGGTACGTTCCTTAGCGGCACTCGTGGCTGTAACTGAAGTTCAACCTGGCTTGTGCTTCTGGACAAACTTCACTTACTGACACCTACAGGAATGATGGTGATTCATTGTTGGATATGAATCTATGCAGTCTTTGGTTTGGAAGCATCCGGGTCCACCTGGAGACACGAAGCCTGTCCCTATGAGAGTTCGAGCTTAATGAGACTTTTGCCGGCTTGTTAACAGCGAGTACCGATTTTGCTATCATTATAAATCACTACTATGTATTGCTATTGGCTGTTATACAGTTCATCAGCAACCTCAGGTCATCATAACAAGAAAAGTGCTCCACCGTGGAGCCTCCACGGGATCCATGGCGACACCAACCAGGTGTCACGGGCGTTGGGGTCACGTCACATTCCAGGTCACCACCAAGGCCGTCTCGTCCTATCTTTTTTATCCTTTGCACCGTCAATCACGATGTTCGCCCGCTATCTTGCCCTTATCGCGGTTACAGTCACCAATGTTGCCGCTGACAAGCTTTGTGGTACTCAACTGTGCCAGAAGGAAGTTGGTCATGGCTCTTACTGTAAGGATTACCAGCAAGATCCAGCTGGGCGTGTTTGCAAGACTCTCGATCCCAAGGACACCAGAATCATCCCCTGTGAATGTCCTAAGCCAACCCCCACCACAACTACCCCTGCTTGTGGACTGGTAACGACCACTACTACTAAGGCCGCTCCTAAGACTACCACTACTACCCCGGGTTGCGAGCCGGTCACGACCACTACTACTAAGGCCGCTCCTAAGACTATCACTACTACCCCGGGTTGCGAGCCGGTCACGACCACTACTACTAAGGCCGCTCCTAAGACTATCACTACTACCCCGGGTTGCGAGCCGGTCACGACCACTACTACTAAGGCCGCTCCTAAGACTACCACTACTACCCCGGGTTGCGAGCCGGTCACGACCACTACTACTAAGGCCGCTCCTAAGACTACCACTACTACCCCGGGTTGCGAGCCGGTAACGACCACTACTACTAAGGCCGCTCCTAAGACTACCACTACTACCCCGGGTTGCGAGCCGGTCACAACCACTACTACTAAGGCCGCTCCTAAGACTACCACTACTACCCCGGGTTGCGAGCCGGTCACGACCACTACTACTAAGGCCGCTCCTAAGACTACCACTACTACCCCGGGTTGCGAGCCGGTCACGACCACTACTACTAAGGCCGCTCCTAAGACTACTACTCAATCACCGACACCTCGTCATAGGACTTGTCATGGCGGTGATATCGTCTGTGGCTTCGCGACACGCGGTGGTGTCTGCGAGAGGTTGCCGGGCCGCGAGCACTTCGGCAAGTGCGTTGGTGGTGCCAGACCTCATCATTACTCATGTTTCTGCTTCTATTAGTAGATGTAGCTTTAACTTTTTTTTACTCATTCCTAAGTTTTCCTTCTAATAAGAGCCTCATCCGCACATATACCCACTCGCCTGTAGGATGCAGCGACGGTTATTGAAATACTACGGTTGTGTTCTTTGTCACTTATGGCAGTGCCATGGGGGTTCACTCTACGGTCCATGATGGCAAACTCGTT
The DNA here is from genome assembly GCF_000006405.1 of Perkinsus marinus ATCC 50983. Lineage (NCBI taxonomy): Eukaryota > Perkinsozoa > Perkinsida > Perkinsidae > Perkinsus > Perkinsus marinus. The sequence goes on along the minus strand of NW_003210155.1, from coordinate 93,912 downwards.
ATTCACCACTATTCAACATCTCACATTATCAAGAATAGAAAAAATATTCCTACAGTGAATCGAACTTTAGACCATAAGCATGTAACTCACGATCATTATCCGTTAGACTATACAACCACTTGTAAGAGATGTAGCTCTCCCAGTGGGTTGAGTTGCTCTTCATATTGACCACCCGCTCCATCGTATGTGAATTGATTACCGATAAGAGAATGAAACTTCCGGACTGATGACGACTTTCTTACTCTTCTAGCAGCAGGCCTATCTTGGTGGATTTTGACCGGGTGATAGTCAGGGCATAATACAACTTTCGCAAGTGTTTTGCACACTATCAATCTTCGCAGAGCTGTTATACTCACAGCCTTTCCAATTTCACGCATATGAATCACAATTACACCCGTGGGGAGATCAATTTCGCCGAAAGCTTCGCGCTAATGGTATGGCGAGTCACCAATTCAGGCGCGAAGCTATTCACCGAATGGAGTTGTACATGGCATAGCTCGTATGTAGAATGCTCACGAAATCGCGTAATCGGCATCCCCAAAGTTCAGGGTATGCAACTAATTGCGATGTGTGGAGGATCTACTACACAGTCTAACGTACCATACTCGGCATTCCGCACAATGCGAAAGGTCGATCGATGCTTTATGTTCTGCGCGAGAATCAGCAGCAATCTGCAATGCAGGGCTCAGACAAGGCGAAAATGCAATAGTGGATTAAGGTCAAGAGCCGTCATGCGCCACCTCAGGTGGCCCACCTGGAATCCCTATGGACTTTGAGCCATTTTTCGTCGCACAGCAAGATGAAGCCACACGTGTCCCGTACTGAGCGCGTGCGTGCAGTGTTTGTCGATAAACCGGATTCCTCCGGTATATGCTATATCCTGGGTGTTAGCATACTATTTGCACCAATCGTCAGTGGTTGGAATAGGCTGGAAGCATCTCTGTAAAATGATCATCCAATTCAGCTGTCACCTCAACATTTTTAATGCAACTCTTCACTTCCGCTGTCGCTCTCCTTTCTATGGTTATGGCCATTACGCTTTTAACTGTTGCCGCTAACAAGCATTGTGGTGATCCACTGTGCTGGAAGAAAGTTGGTAATGCCTCTTACTGTAAGGATTACCAGCAAAATCCAGCTGGGCGTGTTTGCCATACTCTCGATCCCAAGGACACAAGAATGATCCCCTGCGAATGTCCTAAGCCAACCCCCACCACAACTACCACTACTCAATCACCGACACCTCATAGACCTTGTCAGGGCGGTGATTCATTCTGTGACATGGCGACAGGCGGTGGTGTCTGCGAGAGGTTCCCGAGCAAAGAGCACGGCAAGTGCGTTGGTGGTTCCAGACCTTATAATTTTTCATGTTTCTGCTTGTAGGAGTAGATGTAGCTTTAACTTTTTTCACTTATCTCTCAGTAAATAAAGGCGTCATTCACGCATATGCCCACCCGCCTGCAGGATGCAGCGACGGTTATTGAAATACTACGGTTGTGTTCTTTGTCACTAATGGTAGTGCCATGGGGGTTCACTCCGCGCTCCATGTTGGCAAACTCGTTATTCATCACTATTCAACATTCCACATCACTAACAATAATGAAAAAGTATTCCTACAGTGAATCGAGCTTTAGACCATCAGCATAGAACTCACGATCGCTATCCATCAGACTACAGCTACTTTTAAGAGATGTCTTCCTCCCAGTAGGCTGAGTTGCTGAGCAACTGTTGCTCTTCATACTGACCACCCGCTCCATCTCATACACAGTTATCAGGTGATGTGAGACTTTCACTGCCTCAGAAGATCCCTTCTTCGTTCAAGGGGATCCGTATCCACTACCAACACAATGAGTAAAACTATTAGAAAACGAGTCCCATGGGAGGTATCAATAATGCTGAGATGATACTCAGCTTGCACGCTTGCACATTAACGCACAATGCGTGAGCCCTATGTTGGTCGAGGCTAACGGAAATATATTGCGAAGTGAGCTATTATTCTTCTTACTCTGTGTTTCCTTATTCCACAATCTTGTTGTGGGTGCTTCTAGCACTACTGATGGTACATGAGAAGCAGTATCTCTGCATACTCTGTTTGTGCGCACTTCCAGCAGCTATGATAGAATCTATTAGGTTGGAGCGCACACAGTTGTCTGCATTATTGGTATTAGTCATTTTGATCTCGCTTGATGTAGTGTAACGGTACATCACGAGTATCAGTGCGTCTTTCACTCACTTCTATGACACCCCCTCTTGCGTCTACTAGTCAAAGAACAACTCGAGCATCTTCACGTACCCGTAGTCAGCCCCCCCCGTACTCACGCTGCTTCTTCTTCGAACCTTTCCGACATCACTGGTGGCGAGACCCAGCATTATCATCCGAGAAACGAGTTAGATGTCTTCAAGGACCTTGTTGAAGAAAGAATGACGGGGGTTACAGATGCTCTTGCCACTTTGACAAGTCTGGTCGCTACGCTCCAGGAGCAGGGGGCTCGGACTAGATCCGAGCGATCCCCGTCAGTTCAAGGAGCAACGCCGGAGGTCTTTGATGGCTCAGTTGTCCCACGTCGTCGAGGGGGAAAGCCCTTCCCTGAGATTCTGACGGCTGTTCGAAAAGCAGGACGGTTGCATGGTGGAGAATACAAGGGTTTCACTGATCCTCGATGCTTGGACGAGTTCCTCAGAGAGCTGTCAGTTGACCTGACCTTCAGTGCTGGGAGTGACTCTTGGCGACTGGCGGTCCTGCTGCAAAATCTGAGTCATGGAGTTAGAGCTCAAGTATTACGGTCGTATGAAGAGCGCCATAATGGATCGCTCCCGTTACATATAGAAAGCTTCGAGCATGCTGACATCTATGCTCGAGTAATGGCGATCTTAAGGGTGGCCTACACGCCTCCTGCGGACCGCCGCCGACTTGTTAATAAGTTTCACAACCTCACCATTGATGCTCCGACTGTCAGGGGCGATATTGACGAATACGACTATGCATTCGACTTAGTTAGGGTGGAGATTGAGGCGGCCACCGATCAGATTATGACTACTGATACTGTGATAGCCCATTATCTGAGAGGCTTGACTGAAGAGGTGCAACAGTTTGCCGAAGTACATTTAGCAGGTATCACCGATTTCGGACTCTTTAAGCAGAGCATCCGACGTTACTGGCGTGTGAAACATCCTGATCCAAAGGTTAAAGGAGCTCAACGTGGGAAAAGAGAGGTTCGAAGCCTAGATTATAGGACCTATAGTATAGGTGTCATGCGATATACATCGGAAACTTGTTCGTATTCAGAATACCAGGAATGACGACCTCCCGCGTTTTACCGCATGCAGTCACTGCATTGCAGTGCGTGCCAATTTGAGCTCATGTCAATATAAGTTTATGCGACTATCACATTATTCTTTGAATACTCTTTTGAGCTCACCAAAGCTTTTGGAACAAATTCGTTCCCAAACAATCTTCTCCGTAATGACAATCAACTCCACAACGTGAATTACAATTTTCGAATCGTTGGTTGCCAAAATCAACCTAAGATATGCTCTGAAAGCAGTGTAGAGGAATACTCACATACTTGAGTACACGTGTGTTGGAGTAATATATGTTCGCTTTCCTCGGCTGAGCTCAAGAATTCCCTCACTAATTATAGAAGTTTACATGTGAATTCGGGAAGAAAGGTAGAGAGGCCAATGAGAAATTCCCATTATTTTCATATTGTCACCTTTGGTGACTACATGTGTTGGTGACTCACCAACACATGTAGTTGACCATGTGCATATTTTCCCACACTATACATGTGTGAGTAACAATATGAAGAATTTTGAGGAAGTTTTAATTGGTCTCCGAACACTTCTACTCGAGTTCATGTGTAGACCCTTACAATTATTGGGGGAACTGCTGAGATCAGGTGAAGGGAGAGAACCGGTGTTATTGCCGTGTTAGTCAGGCCCTAGCTCTGAGCTAGTAGCTCATATTGGCAGGGTCTGCTCAGCGATACCGCTACTAAACTTTCTGGACGACTATTCAGCTGTGAGAGGTCTGACAGTCCGATGCAATCTTATCTCTCCCTCCGGACAAGCGAGAAAAGTTACTCGCAAAGATCGACGATGCTCTGCTCACTGATGCGCTCTCGAGTGCTGCCTCTTACAAGCTCATCGGCACTCTCACCTTTGCCGGAGCAACCCTCCCAACAAGCGCCACAAGATCATATTTGAGGCAACTACTCAATTTTCTCGAATAAGAAACTAAAGACGTAAATTCGCGCCGGCTGGAGGCGCCAGCTGGGTTCGATAGTGAGAGCACACAGGCGATAGTATCGCCTGTATCGCCGCGATACATAGCTTGAGGTTCAAAGATGCACACAGCTCCCAGAAGCGTGTAATGAGGCTGCTGAGATCAGAGTGACGCGAATGTCCTCTCACCAGGCCATACTCGATGCGGCGTTATCCACGAGGAATATCGCCCATCGATCTTCAACATACTTGCCGAACGAGCTGAGAAGGACTACTGCTGCATACATATTCAGAGCATTAAGGCGGTCTCGGCGGGGCGAGTAGATCTGCTCTTCGAAGCCTCAATTGTCTAAGGGACACATGAAGTGACAGCTGCCGGAGACATGCCCAGTGAGCATTGCCCATAGTCAGTGGATCTCAGTGGCTCAATGGGCCACTGAGGATATCAAATCCCACTAGACACTGCATAAAAATAAGTCTATTCAATAGACTCATCTTCACAATGGAATTATTAAGAAATATCCTATTGTGACTGACTACCTGTTCTTGGCTCTTCCAGCCCAGCGGGGAGTGTCCTGGTCCAAGTAGGTCAGCAAGTGAGATCCATTTCTACACTATTCTTTCAACTTTTCTCCATTGTTTTGAAAGGATCTACCGATGGAGAAGATTTGCAGAACTGCCTTTTTGAGATGGAGCACTGGCTCACTTCTCGAGAGCGCTGTCGACAACGGAGATGTTGAACTCGGATCCCTAAGGGATTGAATGTTCAACTTCAAGGGATCATCCCTCAAGTTGAACATTCAATAATCGACTATGCTACCACCCAGAGATATGCCCTAGCAGTAAAGCCAGTTCGCATGAGCATGCAAGCGTCTCGCGGCGAGACGGTTTGATAGGTCCTATCTATCGGATAGGAAGACCGCGGCGGTCTGACCGCCTTCGTTGGCAAGTAACTCCCGGAGTTGAACTCCGATTTCAACCATATTTTCTATATTCGCCCTTTCTCCATTTACCGATTTTTTTGAGAACCAATATAGCTGGGGATAGGAGAAATATTACTCTGATTTCAATGAGAGTCATCAAGCACTAGTTCTCAGCGAAAAAACCCTAACAAGGCGAGAATTTCGCTGAAAGTCAAATATTTCACTGAAATTTTTTCAGTAAAATATTTGAAATATTTCACTGAAACATCCTTGAAATATTCCATTCTGGATTATTTCAGCCACCCTGTGACCTTTCGTCTTCCTCTCAGCTGTCTGTCGCTGCCGCGAGTGAGGGGACACGTTACTTCTCAGGGTAGCTTTGATACTTTATTGTCTGATGGCTCAAAGCGGAAACGCGGCCGCCGGCCACTGGCCGGCCTAGCAAATGAGCATCGGCCTTGAACTTCAAGGCTTGAAGAGGCAACTTACCGGTATGCAGCCTCCAAAGAAGCCTGCAGCTTGGGCTCCAATGGGGGGAGCGGTTGCCTCCTGGACTAACAGGCTTCTTCCTCACAGGGCAGCCAATATCGGTAAAGTACTGGACTGTAATCGGGCACAGGGGCCTGTCAGGAGGCTAGTTCTCAGATACAAAAGTTCTCTAGAGGTTTCTTACGGTTCCTTTAAACAACTGAGCCAGTTGCAACAAGCTCCTTAATTGATTTTATTTTTTTTACTTTTTTTCATCACTTCCGTTTGCGTTAGTTGTTAATGTCGTTACTATAGCAGTATCACGTCAAAATTGGATTATTCCATACTCATTATGGCATAATAGTTATAGTGATAACACAGGATAGAGCTCAACACTTACGCCAGTTAAGATAATACAGATTAAGTAATAAGATAATAAGATTCTATGCATTCCTGCACTGTGCAGGTTTGTTAACACTCACCTCAGGTAGGAGTAGCTAAGCTACACTCTCATTCTAATCATCGTGAGGCTGTATGAGATGAATGGAAGGTCTTTGACCGAGAATGCACACTCAGCAAAAGTTCCCTGAAAAATTTTACTCGCGGAGAAATTTGAAAACTTCCGCGGAAATTTTCCGCGAAAGTTTCTGTAGGAAGATTCTCAGACACCCTGTCTGATCAGGTATTACTCTTAACGCCACTAGAACGGGGAATGCTGCACGATCAAATTCAGTATTTTTGTTCGCTAAACCTGGTTTCTTCCGTTTGTCCGTTTTCAAATTTGTCGATTACAGCCTTTCAACTTAAGCTTAAGCCCATGGAAAGGCTCCCCAGGGGAGCAAGTACCGAAGAGGGTGCAGGCACGCACCGTGCGTGACGGCGTCACGGTGACGCACGCATCGTGCGTGACGGCGTCACGGTGGCGCACGCACTATCGGCACACTCACTGAGTGTCACTCAGACTCTGTGTACCTGAGTGTCTTTCTCTCATCGGTACTTCTAGGGTCGGTTCCTACAGAACCACCCACAGACTTCCGCGACCGGGAGTGGGATATTTAATAAAGGTTAACTTGTTAACCTAAGTTGAATACCGATGCGGACGGTCGCGTCGTTTCGCTAGCAATTCGTACTGGCAGTACTACTGCGGTAATGAAACCGTGAGACGAGCGGATCCCCCCGTCCCTGCTGGACAGCGTAGAATAGCCGAGGGTAGAAAGGTCTTATACATTTTATCCCAATCCCACCACTGCTGCAGTGGCACTGCAGGGAGCAGGTACCGAAGAGGGTGCACACACGCACCGTGCGTGACACACGCACTATCGGTACACCCACTGAGTGTCACTCAGACTCTGTATACCTGAGTGTCTTTCTCTCGTCGATACTTCTAGGATCGGTTCCCACAGAAGCACCCTACTAGGCCCACGCAACCGGGGCTGGGAGATGTAAAGAATGACTTTCGCATTTACGTGATGAAATTATGGAAAATCGGAAACTCAGCGTTTGAAATGAGACGCGGTGAAGAATGGCAAGGAACACCTTGTCACGGGTGTTGGGGTCACGTCACTACCAAGGCGGTCTCGTCCTATCTTTTTTATCCTTTGCACCGGCATTCACGATGTTCGCCCGCTATCTTGCTCTTATTGCGGTTACAGTCACCAATGTTGCCGCCAACAAGCTTTGTGGTGATCCACTGTGCTGGAAGGAAGTTGGTCATGCCTCTTACTGTAAGGACTATGCGCGACATCCAAATGGGCGTGTTTGCCAGACTCTCGATCCCAAGGACACCAGAATCATTCACTGCGAGTGTCCTAACCCATTCCCCACCACAACTACTACTACTACTACTACTACTACTACTACTACTACTACTCCTACTACTACTCCTACTACTACTACTACTACTACTACTACTACTACTACTACTACTACTACTACTACTACTACTACTACTACTACTACTACTACTCAATCACCGAAACCTCCCCATAGGCCTTGTTTTACCGGTGATTTTTTCTGTGACGTGGCGACACACGGTGGTGTTTGCAAGAGGTTGCCGAGCAGCAGGTTCGTCGGCAAGTGCGTTGGTGGTGCCAAACCTTTTGCGTGGTCATGTCTCTGTCTTTCGGGTTTTAGCGGGTTGTAGCGTTAACTTTTTCCCTTTCTTTTCTCATTCTCCCTAAATAAAGGCATCATTCACGCATATGCCCACTCGCCTGTAGGATGCAGCGACGGTCATTGAAATACTACGGTTGTGTTCTTTGTCGCAAATGGTAGTGCCATGGGGGTCCACTCTACGGTCTATGTTGATAAACTCGTTATTCATCACTATTCAACATTCTACATCACTAACAATCATGAAAAGTATTCCTTCAGTGAATCGAGCTTGAGACCATCAACATAGAACTCACGATCACTATCCATTAGACTACAGCAGCTGTAGTACAGCTACTTTTAAGAGATGTCTTCCTTTCCAGTAGCTTGAGTTGCTGACTCAGCAATGCTGAGCAACTGTTGCTCTTCATACTGACCACCCGCTCCATCTCATACACAGTTATCAGGTATGTGAGACTTCCACTGCGTCAGAAGAAGATCCCCTTCTTCGTTGAAGGGGATCCGTACCCACTACCAACGCATTGGCCGATGCCAACAATTCTGCCGCTTCCATCGGAGGAACTAGTAGCAAACTACAAACACAGAGATATGATGCAAAACATGTCAGTTTTGAGTCCTCAC
>NW_003210155.1:83044-85467 GCF_000006405.1 Perkinsus marinus ATCC 50983 | reverse complement strand
GTGTTCTTTGTTACTAACGGAAGTGCCATAGGGGTTCACTCTACGGTCCATGTTGGCAAACTCGTTATTCGTCACTATTCAACATTCCAAATCACTAACGATGATGAAAGAATATTCATACAGTAAATCGAACTTGTATGCCGTCAGCACGGAACTCACGATCACTACCCATTAGACGAATAACTACTAGTAAGAGATGCAACCCTTCCCAGTAGGGTCAGTTGGTCTTTATATTGACTACTCGCCCCACCTCATGCGCAGTTATCAAGTGATGTGGGACTTCCACTGCCTCAGAATATCTCTTCTTCGTTTACGGGGATCCGTACCCACTACCAACACAACTACTAGAACACGATAGTCCCATGGGAGGTATCAATGATGACGGAATGCACTGCCAAAAAATCTACTTAGAGTTTTCCTGGTGCCTTGTCTGAATGCATTGGCCGATGCCAACAATTCTGGCACTCCCATTGGAGGAACTAGTAGCAAACTACAAACACAGAGATATGATGCAAAACATGTCAGTTTTGAGTCCTCACTAAGTAGCTGCACCTATCGATGCCAAAATGCTGATGACTAGTAGAGCGATGAGGAGCTTCCTCACAGCATTGGACGGACAGGATATCTGACTTACACGCTCGAGAGATACGAATGAGGTCAGGCTGGCATTGAGATCGACGACGATTCCAGAAGACTCACAATATGTAGAGGAAAATTAGGGCATATTTTCCATTGAATCTTACAAGTGGGAGCATTCAGCTCATAACACTAACTAACTCATCACTATCGGTTTTTTCTCGAAGGCGGAGTTTACTAGTTAGATTATATTCCGAATTAATTTGGAGCATTGAAGTTTTACCCGTTTCATATGAACATATGAACTCATATTATGGAGTAGCGAAAGACTCTGTAAAAACGCGATATTCGCGCTATGGAGTAGTTTTGAAATATGCTTTTCAAGTTAGGTTATAATCCGTCATTAATTTGATGCTTCGGAGCTTCATTCATTCCACGTGGAGTGGCGAAATACTCTGTGAAAAACGCAATATTCGCGGTGATATGCAGTAGTCTCGAGAAAGGTTTTTCATACTAGGTCTTCTCGAAGAAGGGCGGAGCCATCTCCCGTAGAAGGCCGTACGGGTTGGATTCCCATGCCTGGCGTTTTTCTGCAAAAATGTGGTTTTGCACGGAAATCTACATGATCCGGGCGGAATCCTAAGTTCGTATTTTTTCTAGTATCCTCAGAGCGAGAGCTATCGAATGGTGTATACCATGTGGTCATAACCTCTTTAGATCGAGCTGGATAATTTGTACGCACGCACAACGCACGCACGCACAAAGTGTTAGTAGAGTGAGAGAATACGCTCCACTCGCTTCGCTCGCTCCACAATTACGGGTGAAACGCCATCGTATATTTGAATTTACGATAAGAGAAGCAAAAGCTCTCACAGTTTGGTATTCGGTCATCCCTCCTGTCACTAATTCTCCAATTATGGCATCCTTATCGTTATTGTTATCGCATTCTTTCGGCAAGCACACACTGGATGCTATATCGACTGGGTTGTACGGTGACACGTTCGTTTCCAAAGAACACATTTTGCCTGAAAATCGCCCGCTATTAACAGACGAGATCGAAAGTATGCCTTTCTCGAAATAGAGAAATTCGAAGCCTAGATTATAGATGTCTTTTCACCACATGCACTGCGTGCCAATTTGATACTATGCAAATGTGAAGAGTGTATGTTTTCCACTCCGGGATGAATGATAGTGACTGACTATTAGTGAGCAACTTGGCTCTATCATAGTCTTGAGAGGTTACTCTCATCACATTACATGTCCAGAGTAATGTTCACATTGAAGTTTCACCCGCTTTACGTGAAATGACGTTGTTCTCTGTGAAAAACGCTTTGTTTCGCAGTGATACGAAGTACTCGTGAAGTATATTCAAATATTTCCTCAGCAGTTCAACAGAATTATCAGAACCAATTTACACTCATGCCAATATAAGTTTATGCAACTATCACATTATCTTTTAATTACACTCTTCTGAACTCACCGAAGCTTTCGGAGCAAACTCGTTCCCAATCTTCTCCGTAACGACAATCCACTCCACAACGTGAATTGCAATTTTCGAATCGTTGGTTGCCAAAATCAACCTAAGATATACTCCGGAATCAGTGTAGAGGAGTATTCACATACTCAAGTACATGTGTGTTGGAGAAATATACGTTCGCTTTCCTCAGCTGAGCTCAGAATTCCCCCACTAGTTATAGTCTATAACTTCTATGAGTTCTATAACTTATAGAAGTTTACATGTGAACTCGAGTAGAAACGTACAGAAGCCAAGGAGATTTGCCATAATTTTCATATGTCACCAACACATGTAGTTGACTATGTGCATATTTTCCCACACTATACATATA
>NW_003210155.1:60325-82944 GCF_000006405.1 Perkinsus marinus ATCC 50983 | reverse complement strand
AACTCATAATTATCAATTACCAAAGCAAGGACATCACGGACTCAATTATACACGGTCACAGTTTTCGGAGGCTGCATTTATATCACTAGTGAGCCGAGAATTCAGGTTGAGACTCCCTGTAGTTAAGGCGAAGTTAACAAGTTGGAGTCTCACTCTTTCCACATGGAGTGGCGAAATATTTTGTGAAAAACGCAATATTCGCGGTGATATGCAGTAGTCTCGAAAAGGTTTTTCATATCACGGGTGACTCCATCGTATATTTGAGGTGACGATATGAGAAGCAACATCTCTCACATTTTGGTATTCGGGCATCTCTCGTGTCATTAATCCTCCAATTATAGCATTATCGTCGTTATGGTTATCGCGTCCTTTCGGCAAGTACACACTGAATGTTATATCGACTAAGTTGTACGGTGACACGTTCGTTTCCAAAGAACACAGTTTGGCTCAAAATTGCCCGCTATTAACCGACGAGATCTGAGGTATGCCGTTCTCGAAATGGAGAGGTTCGAAGCCTAGACTATAGGACCTATAGTATAGGTCTCATGCGATATACATCGGAAACTTTCCTGGTATTCAGAATACCAGGAATGACGATCTCCCGCGTTTTACCGCATGCAGTCACTGCATTGCAGTGCATGCCAATTTGAGCTCATGTCAATATAAGTTTATGCGACTATCACATTATCTTTTACTTACACTCTTCTGAACTCACCGAAGCTTTCGGAGCAAACTCGTTCCCAATCTTCTCCGTAACGACAATCCACTTCACAACGTGAATTGCAATTTCCGAATCGCTCGTTGCCAAAATCAACCTAAGATATACTCCGGAATCAGTGTAGAGGAATATTCACATACTCAAGTACATGTGTGTTGGAGAAATATACGTTCGCTTCCCTCAGCTCAGCTCAGGAATTCCCCCACTAGTTATAGTCTATAACTTCTATGACTTCTATAACTTATAGAAGTTTACATGTGAGCTCGAGTAAAAATGTGCAGAAGCCAAGGAGAATTTCCCATAGTTTTCATATTGTCGCCAACCATAGGCGCCAAACATAGAGGGCAGGGGGGGCGGAGGCCCCCCGAAATGTTAAGGTCGGGGGGGGGGGCGCGGCTCCCTCGGAGGGAGTCCCTCCTAGGCCTGAGTTGTGTACATGCGTGCGAACGTTCACGTACGTTGCACGTGCACCCACCTGCCAGATGAGTGTATCTTTATTGACTAGATTCCACGTTATTTACGCATAGGCTGGTTTGTGTTATATGAACTCGGGAGACACCGCGAAATGTAGGCAACGCGAAACTGGCATATCAGACTTTAATGTTTCTGAACTTTGTTCGCCGTAAATGCAGCAACAGGCAGTCGCCAAGATGTTCGCCGGTGCGATGAAGCGCAACCGCGAGGGGGGCAGCTCTACCTGCTGTCGTGGGGGATGCTCCAAACACCATCCTTCCCGATATTATCGAAGGCCAGGAGCAGCTCCTTCCCTATGGTGTACAGGATAATGTCGAGAATGAGTTAGGAGAGAACTGCAAGCCCGACGATTCTGCTCTTGATGAGTCCGAGTCGTCTGTTCATCGCTCGAGAGTGGTAGAGAGGGTCCCCAATCAGACTCCACGAGCCGTATGGCTCAAGAATTTTTCGTGGTTGTCCGACGTAGCCACTACAGAAGACGGGAAGTATCAGCTCGGGTGTAAGATCTGTATGTGGGCCAAGTCGAATAATCGTTTCCTTGCATCTCATCGTGTCAAGGATGCCACGCTTGCGAGTGGTACGTTCAATGGCCCGGCCAAAAAGGTAGCTGGTAGGCTCTCCATTCACGAGAGCACATCCCTGCACCAGCATGCTCAGAGACAGTGGAATAGATTCGAGACAGAGGTGGCTCCTGTATCCCAGTTGATTTCGTCTGTGGCGCAGAAGCAGTCCAAAGAGCACCCTAGTGCTCTTCTGAAGGTGTTGCTTTGTCTGCAATTCCTCTTGAGGCAGGGAGTGGCCATTCGCGGACATATCGACCGAGATGCCAACTTCTGGAGACTGCTTGACTTCGTCGCGGAGGACTGCACTGTTCTGTCTAACTGGGTGGCCAGAACATCGAAACGATCTGGTGAAGAGGGGCCGCGCTGGCTTTCACATGGCATCGTTGAAGAGTACATATTCTTACTGGGTGATGGCATCAGAGAAGAACTACTTCGTCGGGTCCGAGACGCCCGGTGGTTTAGTATTTTATGTGATGAGTGTACCGATGCAGCAGTTTCTCAACAAATCGCAATTTGTTTGAGATACTGCTGCCCCGAGACTCTGGAAGTTCATGAGATATTTGTTGCTCTCATCGAGACTAAGAGCAGTAAATCAGCCGATCACAAGGACCATCTTCTTCAGTTCATCAACGACGCTCACCTTGATATTAGAGGGCTACGCGGGCAAGGATACGATGGATGTTCATCGATGAGTGGGAAGCGTAGTGGTCTGTCCACTCAAATACGCTCCATTGAACCTCGTGCCCGATATATTCATTGTGTCGGACATAGGTTGAATTTGACCCTTCAAGACTCGATTGGACGCATTCCTAACAGAGTGTCTCGAGCGGCCTACGAAGACGTGCTAGCAGTCTGTGCATCTTTCACGGGTTTTATCAGGGATTCTCCTAAGCGAATGGCCTCACTCTCTCGAATTGCTGATGCCGATGGCACGACCGCGAAACGGTTGCGACCGATCTGCCCAACTCGTTGGGTGCTCAGAAGTAGTGCTTTGCTGGCTCTCATCGAGAACGGCGAGAGTATTCTCAACTGGCTCGAGATGATGATGAATGATGCCGAATCGGCATCATTCATCGAATCTGAGTTATCGGCATTGCCGATAACTCCGCTGAGATGAGGGGAAGATCGAGTGGTTTCCTTGCCAAGTTCGAGGATTTCACATTTTTCTTCTGTCTCCGTGTATTGCATATTTCTTTTCTAGAAGCGCATCCAGTACACAAGTTTATACAGGGGCGATCAGTGAGCATATCAGCTGCTCAGCATGCATGTTTGACGCTCAAGAGTTGCTGGGAACAGCAGCATTCGGTGCTGCGTGCTGGGCAGCAATACGCCGATATCGTTGCCGATGCTGAGAAGTTGCGACTCGAAGGTCCACAAGCTCCTCGATCCTGCAGGATCGGAAGAAGACAACGACCACAACCCGGGGTCGGTGCGAAAGAAAAGTCCGCCAAACATTATCACTTGACACTCTACCTCGATCTGTAGTACAGATTCTGTACCGCTGTGGGATAGAGGCGTTGGAGCAACGATTCGAGAATGATGACTTCAACCGCATCATGCGGCTAGAGTAAGTTGTTGGTTTGTTCGGCGCCGGGTCAATGGAGAGAGGAAGCGTTGCGGATCGTTGCAGAAGACTGTGAGGGAGATCTCGACATAGCAAGGTTGGGTCGAGAATTGTCGACACTTCATGACCACCTTCGAGACCGTTCCGTTGAGCTCAAGTCCCTGGACGAAGTTCATCACTGGCTCAGAGGCACCCACAGCAGCTCTCAGGCTGAGGATCAGATGGTAGTGAGACGCATCTTCCCACGATTACGATGTCTGTGAGGCTTCTATTGACCATTCCTCCCACTTCATGCGAACCAGAGCGTAGCTTTAGAGCGATGGGACGCCTCAAAAGTGCTCTGCGCTCTACTATGGGTCAACCGCGTCTCGAGGCTGTCATGCGGTGCCATATATACCGCGATCTCATGTACGATCTCGATTTGATGAAGGTTGCTAATAGGTTTATTGATGCCAACTCCGTGGAAAAGAGTCATCTTCATTCCTTCGAGATAAAAGAGTAGCATTCATTTATCTTCGTCATCTTTCACGACTTTTTCACGGATAATCAATGTCGTGTCGAGTTCCAATAGAAAGGACGGAATCTCAACTGGCCTAAGCATGTTCCTGTTCATTGGAGAGGTCGCCCCTCACAATGAGATCGCACTTTGGCGCCTATGCTGATATAGCAGTCGTCTTGTTCGGGCCGAAGAAATCAGTGATCTTGTTGTGCGATAAATAGTAAGAAAAATAAGTAGTTATTCACACAAATAAACCAAACCTCAGCTCGGAAAAATGTATCTATGACTCTGTCATTTCACGCGACAAGCTCCCGACGTTCATTAACGATGCAAGTTGCAAGTGTAACAGATGGAATTTTAGGGATCGTGCGATTCCTCATGAAATCGGCACCTCAAGCCAGGCCAGGTTAGGATCTCCATCATTCCTCACAATATCCCAGCCATTCCTCGCAATACCCCTGCCTACTCACAGGAGTTGTATGAACCGCTGGCAGCGGCAGCGGTTCGAACAAACATATAACATGACACGAGCGAGACGAGTGTATCCTGTCGCATCGTGGCAGCAATGTTAACTCGTGTGAGTGCAGCCGCGAAGCCCAGGGATGAGTCGTAAATTACGAATCGTAATATGATTATGTGTCGCCCCCACAAATTAAGCGTGTCGATTACAGCCTTTCAACTTAAGCTTAAGCCCATGGGGAGCAAGCACCGAAAAGGGTGCAGGCACGCACCGTGCGTGACGGCGTCACGGTGACGCACGCACCGTGCGTGACGGCGTCACGGTGACGCACGCACTATCGGCACACTCGCTGAGTGTCACTCAGACTCTGTGTACCTGAGTGTCTTTCTCTCATCGGTACTTCTAGGGTCGGTTCCTACAGAACCACCCACAGACTTCCGCGACCGGGAGTGGGATATTTAATAAAGGTTAACTTGTTAACCTAAGTTGAATACCGATGCGGACGGTCGCGTCTCTTCGCTAGCAATTCGTACTGGCAGTACTACTGCGGTAATGAAACCGTGAGACGAGCGGATCCCCCCGTCCCTGCCGAACAGCGTAGAATAGTCGAGGGTAGAAAGGTCTTATACATTTCATCTCAATCCCACCACTGCTGCGGTGGCACTGCAGGGAGCAGGTACCGAAGAGGGCGCACACACGCACCGTGCGTGACACACGCACTATCGGCACACCCACTGAGTGTCACTCAGACTCTGTATACCTGAGTGTCTTTCTCTCGTCGATACTTCTAGGATCGGTTCCCACAGAAGCACCCTACTAGGCCCACGCAACCGGGGCTGGGAGATGTAAAGAATGACTTTCGCATTTACGTGATGAAATTATGGAAAATCGCAAACTCAGCGTTTGAAATGAGACGCCGCGAAGAATGGCAAGGGACACCTTGTCACGGGTGTTGGGGTCACGTCACTACCAAGGCGGTCTCGTCCTATCTTTTTTATCCTTTGCATCGGCATTCACGATGTTCGCCCGCTACCTTGCTCTTATTGCGGTTACTGTCGCTACTGTTGCCGCCAACAAGCTTTGTGGTGATCCACTGTGCCAGAAGGAAGTTGGTCATGCCTCTTACTGTAAGGATTACGCGCGACATCCAGCTGGGCGTGTTTGCCAAACTCTCGATCCCAAGGACACAAGACGCATTCCCTGCGAGTGTCCTAAGCCAACCCCCACCACAACTACCCCTACTCAACCACCGAAACCTCCCCGCAAGCCTTGTTTTGGCGGTGATACATTCTGTATCTTGGTGACAGAAGGTGGTATCTGTAGGAGGTTGCCGGGCTGGAAGTTCGTCGGCAAGTGCGATGGTGGTAACAAACCTGATCCTTTACCATGCTTCTGCTTCTAGGAGTAGAATCTACTCAGTAGATGTAGCTTCAATTTTTCCCCCTTCTTTTCTCATTCTCCCTAAATAAGGGCGTCATTCACGCATATACAGACTCGCCTGTAGGATGCAGCGACGGTTATTGAAATACTACGGTTGTGTTCTTTGTCGCAAATGGCAGTGCCATGGGGGTTCACTCTACGGTCCATGTTGGCAAACTCGTTATTCACCACTATTCACTATTCAACATTCCACACCACTAACAATGATAAAATAATGTTTCTACAGTGAATCGAACTCGTAGACCATCAACACGGAACTCACGATCACTACCCATTAGACGAATAAATACTAGTAAGAGATGCAAACCTTCCCAGTAGGTTCAGTTGGTCTTTATATTGACAACCCGCCCCACCTCATGCACAGTTATCAGGTGACGTGAGACTTCCACTGCCTCAGGAGATCCCTTCTTCGTTGAAGGGGATCCGTACCCACTACAAACACAATGAGTAAAGCTATTCGAACACGATAGTCCCATGGGAGGTATCAATGATGACGGAATGCACTGCCAAAAAATCTACTTAGAGTTTTCCTGGTGCCTTGTCTGAATGCATTGGCCGATGCCAACAATTCTGCCGCTTCCATCGGAGGAACTAGTAGCAAACTACAAACACAGAGATATGATGCAAAACATGTCAGTTTTGAGTCCTCACTGAGTAGCTGCACCTATCGATGCCAAAATTCTGATGACTAGTACAGCGATGAGGAGCTTCCTCACAGCATTCGACGGACAGGATATCTGACTTTCACATAGACGGTCTATGATAGACCAACATAGGAGGAAACTCTATGAGATAAAGGATAAGGATAAGGCTCACAACATGTAGAGGAAATTTGGACGTATTTTCCATTGAATCTTAAAAGTGGGAGCAACACTAACCAACTCATAATTATCAATTACCAAAGCAAGGACATCACGGACTCAATTATACACGGTCACAGTTTTTGGAGGCTGCATTTATATCACTAGTGAGCCGAGAATCCAGGTTGAGACTCCCTGTAGTTAAGGCGAAGTTAACAAGTTGGAGTCTCGCCCGTTCCACGTGGAGTGGCGAAATATTCTGTGGAAAACGCAATATTCGCGGTGATATGCAGTAGTCTCGAAAAGGTTTTTCATATCACGTGTGACTCCATCGTATATTTGAGGTGACGATATGAGAAGCAACATCTCTCACATTTTGGTATTCGGGCATCTCTCGTGTCATTAATCCTCCAATTATAGCATTATCGTCGTTATGGTTATCGCGTCCTTTCGGCAAGTACACACTGGATGTTATATCGACTAAGCTGTACGGTGACACGTTCGTTTCCAAAGAACACAGTTTGGCTCAAAATTGCCCGCTATTAACAGACGAGATCTGAAGTATGCCGTCCTCGAAATGGAGAGGTTCGAAGCCTAGATTATAGGATCTATAATATAGGTGTCATGCGATATACATCGGAAACTTGTTCGTATTCAGAATACCAGGAATGACGACCTCCCGCGCTTTACCGCATACAGTCACTGCATTGCAGTGTGTGCCAATTTGAGCTCATGTCAATAAAAGTTTATGCGACTATCACATTATCTTTTAATTACACTCTTCTGAACTCACCGAAGCTTTCCGAGCGTTCCCAACTCGTTCCCAATCTTCTCCGTAACGACAATCCACTCCACAACGTGAATTGCAATTTTCGAATCGTTGGTTGCCAAAATCAACCTAAGATATACTCCGGAATCAGTGTAGAGGAATATTCACATACTTCAAGTATGATACTTGAGTACACGTGTGTTGGAGTAATATATGTTCGCTTTCCTCGGCTGAGCTCCGGAATTCCCTCACTAATTATAGAAGTTTACATGTGAGTTCGGGAAGAAAGGTACAGAGGCCAATGAGAAATTCCTATTATTTTCATATTGTCACCAACACATGTAGTTAACCATGCGCATATTTTCCCACACTATACATGTGTAAATAACAATATGAAGAATTTTGAGGAAGTTTTAGTTGGTTTCCGAACACTTCTACTCGAGTTCATGTGTAAACCCTTACAATTATGGGGGAAACTGCTGAGATCAGGTGAAGGGAGAGAACCGGTGTTATTGCCGTGTTAGTCAGGCCCTAGCTCTGAGCTAGTAGCTCATATTGGCAGGGTCTGCTTAGCGATACCGCTACTAAACTTTCTGGACGAGTCGTCCAGGACGACTATTCAGCTGTGAGAGGTCTGACAGTCCGATGCAATCTTATCTCTCCCTCCGGACAAGCGAGAAAAGTTACTCGCAAAGATCGACGATGCTCTGCTCACTGATGCGCTCTCGAGTGCTGCCTCTTACAAGCTCATCGGCACTCTCACCTTTGCCGGTGCAACCCTCCCAACAAGCGCCACAAGATCATATTTGAGGCAACTACTCAATTTTCTCGAATAAGAAACTAAAGACGTAAATTTGCGCCGGCTGGAGGCGCCAGCTGGGTTCGATAGTGAGAGCACACAGGCGACACATAGCTTGAGGTTCAAGGATGCACACAGCTCCCAGAAGCGGGTAATGAGACTGTTGAGATCGGAGTGACGTGAATGCCCTCTCACCAGGCCATACTTTACTGCGGCGTTATCCACGAGGAATATCACCCATCGATCATTAACATGCTTGCCGAATGAGCTGAGAAGGACTACTGCTGCATACATATTCAGAGTATTAAGGCGGCCTCGGCGGGGCGAGTAGATCTGCTCTTCGAAGCCTCAATTGTCTAAGGGACACATGAAGTGACAGCTGCCGGAGACATGCCCAGTGAGCATTGCCCATAGTCAGTGGATCTCAGTGGCTCAATGAGCCACTGAGGATATCAAATCCCACTAGACACTGCATAAAAACAAGTCTATTTAATAGACTCATCTTCACAATGGAATTATTAAGAAATATCCTATTGTGACTGAGTACCTGTTCTTGGCTCTTCCAGCCCAGCGGGGAGTGTCCTGGTCCAAGCAGGTCAGCAAGTGAGATCCATTTCTACACTATTCTTTCAACTTTTCTCCATTGTTTCGAAAGGATCTACCGATGGAGAAGATTTGCAGAACTGCCTTTTTGAGATGGAGCACTGGCTCACCTCTCGAGAGCGCTGTCGACAATGGAGATGTTGAAACTCGGATCCCTTGGAGTTGAACATTCAATAATCGACTATGCTGCCACCCAGAGATATGCCCTAGCAGTGAAGCCAGCTCGCATGAGCACGCAAGCGTCTCGCGGCGAGACGGTTTGATAGGTCCTATCTATCGGATAGGAAGACCGCCTTCGTTGGCAAGTAACTCCCGGAGTTGAACTCCGATTTCAACCATATTTTCTATATTCGCCCTTTCTCCATTTACCGATTTTTTTGAGAACCAATATAGCTGGGGATAGGAGAAATATTACTCTGATTTCAATGAGAGTCATCAAGCACTAGTTCTCAGCGAAAAAACCCTAACAAGGCGAGAATTTCGCTGAAAGTCAAATATTTCACTGAAATTTTTTCAGTGAAATATTTGAAATATTTCACTGAAACATCCTTGAAATATTCCATTCTGGATTAGGGTGGCACGAATTATTTCCTTCCAATTATTTCCTTCCATTTCCTTCGGAAAGATGAAGGAAATTTAGAAAATTCTTTCGGGCAGGAAAAATAGGAAAAATAGGAAAAATAAAGAAAAATAAAGAAAAATTTCCCGAAACTGCCATAAATGGGCATAAAAAAACCAAAAAACGGCAGGTGATGTCTATGATATATGCCTGTGTTAGTGGTCTCGGTTAGACCGAGTATAGGGAAACATTGTTCGGCAGGATGATCAAAGATTTTTGTGGCGAGCGAGAATTCGATTCGCACTTTCACTGGAAGGCCCAGGTTGCGGTTTCGGTTATTGCGTGGCACTTCACAGTGCGAGGTTCGCACCATGATCATTTCATTCAAGCGGGAAATGCTGCACTCCCACAAGCACAACACGGTGAAGTATTAACGTAGCATACTCCAAAACACACGGATAGGTAACCCTGACGCAGGCAGTGGTTCTGTAACCGGCCGCAGGCTCAGAGTCTGAGGCTCTGACTGGATCAGTAATCGCCGTTACGGACAGTCCGAGCTTTGCACCTCGCTTCGCATCATAACTCGTCAGTGTTCCCATCTGCGTTCCTTGCTGATACGCGCGGTCGAACCTGTGAAAGTGATCGAAATTGGAAGGTTTTATTGGTGACTATAAGACATTTCCAATGCTGGCCGCCGCGAGGACTGCCGTTGACAAAAGTTTTCGACAATCCCCTTATTCGAGAAAAAATAAGACTGTTGCTGCTGGCATACATGATGGGGACGATAAAACAGAGGCAGAAGTGGTGATGGTAACGAAGGGATGCAGACATTAAAGAACATTAAAGATGAAGACAATCAAGAAATGTCCAACGACAGCTCTAATCACCGAGCGTTGGAAACTTTCCAGTGGAAAGCGCGCTTGTTCAGCCGCTTAACTTTAGCGCACGCCCTGGTCTCCTCCAGTGTGGATATCTCACATATCTTGTAACGCTTTGAATCAGTTACATCTAATCAAGCTATGAAACATGATTAGTAAGTGCAAATCATCTGCTAGCAGCCTGATCGAATAAGACAGTGACGCTCTGGCCTGCCAAACCTGGCAGGCCAAGCGGAAAAATTTATTTTTCCCTATTTTTCCGTATTTCTCCTTCATTTTTCCTTCAAACTTCAAATTTCCTTCCGAAGGAAATAATTTTTCTATTTTTCCTTCCGCGTGCCACCCTATTCTGGATTATTTCAGCCACCCTGTGACCTTTCGTCTTCCTCTCAGCTGTCTGTCGCTGCCGCGAGTGAGGGGACACGTTACTTCTCAGGGTAGCTTTGATACTGTATTGTCTGATGGCTCAAAGCGGAAACGCGGCCGCCGGCCACTGACCGGCCTAGCAAATGAGCATCGGCCTTGAAGAGGCAACTTACCGGTATGCGGCCTCCAAAGAAGCCTGCAGCTTGGGCTCCAATGAGGGGAGCGGTTGCCTCCTGGACTAACAGGCTCCTTCCTCAGAGGGCAGCCAATATTGGTAAAGTACTGGACTGTAATCGGGCGCAGGGGCCCCCTGTCAGGGGGCTAGTTCTCAGATACAAAAGTTTCTAGAGGTTTCTCACTGTTCCTGTAAACAACTGAGCCAGTTGCAACAAGCTCCTTAATTGATTTTTTTTATATTTCTTTCATCACTTCCGTTTGCGTTAGTTGTTAATGTCGTTACTATAGCAGTATCACGTCAAAATTGGATTATTCCATACTCATTATGGCATAATAGTTATAGAAGGCTATACCCTGTAAGAGTGATAACACAGGATAGAGCTCAACACTTACGCCAGTTAAGATAATACAGATTAAGATAATAAGATTCGATGCATTCCTGCACTGTCCAGGTTTGTTAACACTCACCTCAGGTAAGAGTAGCTAAGCTACACTCTCATTCTAATCATCGTGAGGCTGTATGAGATGAATGGAAGGTCTTTGACCGAGAATGCACACTCAGCAAAAGTTCCCTGAAAAGTTTTACTCGCGGAAAAATTTGAAAACTTCCGCGGAAATTTTCCGCGAAAGTTTCTGTAGAAAGATTCTCAGACACCCTGTCTGATCAGGCATTACTCTTAACGCCACTAGAACGGGGAATGCTGCACGATCAAATTCAGTATTTTTGTTCGCTAAACCTGGTTTCTTCCGTTTGTCCGTTTTCAATTTTGTCGATTACAGCCTTTCAACTTAAGCTTAAGCCCATGGGGAGGCTCCCCAGGGGAGCAAGTACCGAAGAGGGTGCAGGCACGCACCGTGCGTGACGGCGTCACGGTGACGCACGCATCGTGCGTGACGGCGTCACGGTGATGCACGCATCGTGCGTGACGGCGTCACGGTGGGTCACGCACTATCGGCACACTCACTGAGTGTCACTCAGACTCTGTGTACCTGAGTGTCTTTCTCTCATCGGTACTTCTAGGGTCGGTTCCTACAGAACCACCCACAGACTTCCGCGACCGGGAGTGGGATATTTAATAAAGGTTAACTTGTTAACCTAAGTTGAATACCGATGCGGACGGTCGCGTCTCTTCGCTAGCAATTCGTACTGGCAGTACTACTGCGGTAATGAAACCGTGAGACGAGCGGATCCCCCCGTCCCTGCCGAACAGCGTAGAATAGTCGAGGGTAGAAAGGTCTTATACATTTCATCTCAATCCCACCACTGCTGCGGTGGCACTGCAGGGAGCAGGTACCGAAGAGGGCGCACACACGCACCGTGCGTGACGCACGCACTATCGGCACACTCACTGAGTGTCACTCAGACTCTGTATACTTGAGTGTCTTTTTCTCGTCGATATTTCTAGGATCGGCTCCCACAGAAGCACCCTACTAAACCCACGCGACCGGGGCTGGGAGATATAAAGAATGACTTACGCATTTACGTGATGGAATTACGGAAAATCGGAAACTCAGCGTTTGAAAGGAGAAGCGGTGAAGAATGGCAAGGGACACCTTGTCACGGGTGTTGGGGTCACGTCACATTCCACGTCACTACCAAGGCGGTCTTGTCCTATCTTTTTTATCCTTTGCACCGGCATTCACGATGTTCGCCCGCTATCTTGCTCTTATTGCGGTTACTGTCGCTACTGTTGCCGCCAACAAGCTTTGTGGTGATCCACTGTGCTGGAAGGAAGTTGGTCATGCCTCTTACTGTAAGGATTACGCGCAACATCCAGCTGGGCGTGTTTGCCAGACTCTCGATCCCAAGGACGCAAGACGCATTCCCTGCGAATGTGCTAAGCCAACGAAACCTCCCCATGGGGATTGTACTCCCGGTGATGAATTCTGTCGCTTGGCGACACGCGGTGGTGTCTGTGAGAGGTCGCCGGGCAGCAAGTTCGTCGGCAAGTGCGTTGGTGGTGCCAAACCTTTTGCGTGGCCATGTATCTGCCTCTAGAAGTAGACGTAGCTTTAATTTTTTCCCCTTCTTTCTTCATTCTCCCCAAATAAGGGCGTCATCCGCACATATACCCACTCGTCTGTAGGATGCAGCGACGGTTATTGAAATACTACGGTTGTGTTCTTTGTTACTAACGGAAGTGCCATAGGGGTTCACTCTACGGTCCATGTTGACAAACTCGTTATTCGTCACTATTCAACATTCCAAATCACTAACGATGATGAAAGAATATTCATACAGTAAATCGAACTTGTATGCCGTCAGCACGGAACTCACGATCACTACCCATTAGACGAATAACTACTAGTAAGAGATGCAACCCTTCCCAGTAGGGTCAGTTGGTCTTTATATTGACTACCCGCCCCACCTCATGCACAGTTATCAGGTGATGTGGGACTTCCACTGCCTCAGAAGATCTCTTCTTCGTTGAAGGGGATCCGTACCCACTACCAACACAACTACTAGAACACGATAGTCCCATGGGAGGTATCAATGATGACGGAATGCACTGCCAAAAAATCTACTTAGAGTTTTTCTGGTGCCTTGTCTGAATGCATTGGCCGATGCCAACAACTCTCCCGCTCCCATTGGAGGAACTAGTAGCCAACTACAAACACAGATATATGATGCAAAACATGTCAGTTTTGAGTCCTCATTAAGTAGCTGCACCTATCGATGCCAAAATGCTGATGACTAGTAGAGCGATGAGGAGCTTCCTCACAGCATTCGACGGACAGGATATCTGACTTACACGCTCGAGAGATACGAATGAGGTTAGGCTGGCATTGAGAATCTCAATGAGTCGATCTCAATTTGAGATCGACGACGATTCCAGAAGACTCACAACATGTAGAGGAAAATTAGGACGTATTTTCCATTGAATCTTACAAGTGGGAGCATTCAGCTCATAACACTAACTAACTCATCAATATCGGTTTTTTCTCGAAGGCGAAGTTATCCAGCTAGTTGGATTATATTCCGAATTAATTTGGAGCATTGAAGTTTCACCCGTTTCATATGAACATATGAACTCATATTATGAAGTAGCGAAAGACTCTGTAAAAACGCGATATTCGCGCTATGGAGTAGTCTTGAAATATGCTTTTCAAGTTAGGTTATAATCCGTCATTAATTTGATGCTTCGGAGCTTCATTCGTTCCACGTGGAGTGGCGAAATACTCTGCGAAAAACGCAATATTCGCGATGGTATGCAGTAGTCTTGAAATAGGTTTTTCATATTACGGGTGAAACTCCATCGTATATTTGAAGTGACGATAAGAGAAGCAAAAGCTCTTACAGTTCGATATTTGGGCAGCCCTCCTGTCATCAATTCTTCAATTAATATCGCATTCTTTCGGCAAGCACACATTGGATGTTATAGCGACTGGGTTGTACGGTGATACGCTCGTTTCCAAAGAACACATTTTGCCTGAAATCGCCCGCTGTTAACAGACGAGGTCGAAAGTATGCCTTTCTCGAAATGGAAAAGTTCAAAGCCTAGGTTATAGATGTCTTTTCACCACATGCACTGCGTGCCAATTTGATACTATGCAAATGTGAAGAGTGTACGTTTTCCATTCCGGGATGAATGATAGCGACTGACTATTAGTGAGCAACTTGGCTCTATCATAGTCTTGAGAGGTTACTTTCATCACATTACATGTCCAGAGTAATGTTCACATTGAAGTTTCACCCGCTTTACGTGAAATGGCGTTGTTCTCTGTGAAAAACGCTTTGTTTCGCAGTGATACGAAGTACTCGTGAAGTATATTCAAATATTTCCTCAGCAGTTCAACAGAATTATCAGAACCAATTTACACTCATGCCAATATAAGTTTATGCAACTATCACATTATCTTTTAATTACACTCTTCTGAACTCACCGAAGCTTTCGGAGCAAACTCGTTCCCAATCTTCTCCGTAACGACAATCCACTCCACAACGTGAATTGCAATTTTCGAATCGTTGGTTGCCAAAATCAACCTAAGATATACTCCGGAATCAGTGTAGAGGAGTATTCACATACTCAAGTACATGTGTGTTGGAGAAATATACGTTCGCTTTCCTCAGCTGAGCTCAGGAATTCCCCCACTAGTTATAGTCTATAACTTCTATGAGTTCTATAACTTATAGAAGTTTACATGTGAACTCGAGTAGAAACGTACAGAAGCCAAGGAGAATTTGCCATAATTTTCATATTGTCACCAACACATGTAGTTGACTATGTGCATATTTTCCCACACTATACATATATAAGTAGCACTATGAAAGTTTTTGAGGGAGTTTTCGTTGGTTCCCGAATACTTCTACTCGAGTTCATTTGTAAACCTCTACAATAAGGGAACTGCTGAGCTCAGGTGAAGGGAGCGAACGCACAATTCAACATTGCTCGAAAGCATGATTATGATGGCGATTCGGTCGCGCATTATTTCGGCTCTATTCTGTCTCCATTTCACATGTATATGCTGCGCGCCTTGGACGCTATGAATGTACAGTGGAGTTGCACCCTAGTGATATGAAAACACTATCGGAGAATACATTTCCCGACTACTGCATATCACCGCGAATATCGCGTTTTTCACCAAGTTTTACACCACTTCACGTAAAACGGGTTGTGAAACTCCAGTGTGTGGAAATATAATGTGTATTGTATCACGTGATTGATGATGGTAAACAAGCACCCTACATTTTGTGAATTCACACACGATCTATGCGGGGGGAAACAAACGCTAATCTCAGTATTCGAATCAACACGCGTAGTCGACCATGTGCACATCCTCTCATCCTCAAAGACTTACCTCTTCACAACAAGTCGCCACTGAGTTTTGGAAAATCAGATAGCACAAACGTCGCTCGCGCTGGTACCAAAATTGGAATGCCGAGGAATGTGTCTGAAAAAAAACGGAATTTCCGCGGTGTAAAACTTCAAAATTTACCATTTTATGCCAAGCATTTGAGCATTCCAAACTGACTGCGTCAACGAAACAGGCGAAGAGTAGTGCTACTGACACGAATCTGTGGAACCCCATGAATAAGGAAACTTGTGTGAGTAGACAAATCGATAACATATAATCCATGCATGAATTCAATTTCTTATTCTCATTCGATTATCCGCGGCAATTCGAGAAGTATAATCAACATGAACTCAATTGTAGTTAGTAGTGACTTGATTGAAGCCATTACGACTCAAGGTAACAATGTGGGATATATGCACATGGTCAACTACACGTGTCAGACCTTTCCGGAGACACTTGCACAGAATCATTGTCCCTTTAGCTAGCTACTGAGCCTTGGTAGGCTTCGCTGTGTTCACTTACTCGGAAAAACTCTACTGTTGTGTTATTATGGCTTCTAAGACCAAGGCCAATCATGTTGCTGTAAATGTGGAAATTCTGGGAAAATTTTGGGAAGTTATCGTTGGTTTTTGTGCACTCCTGCCCAAAACTCTCATAATGTGGTGAGGAAATTTACGAGCTCAGTTGAGGAAACCAAACGTATGTTCTCGGACTGCAAGGTATATCTCAACTCTAAATGTAATTGTGATCACTGTTTGCATCTTGAATTCCAATCCTCAATGGTGTGAGGAGGGCTGTTCGATGGCCACGGATGAAGTTGGAAGGGCGGTGATTACCCGTTGGGTTGTTCGACATCACAGATCCTCATTGACTTACAACACTAGCCAGTGCATTACTATTTGGAGGAATAGGATGCATTCAACAGCAACAGTACAACCTCTTATTAGCCATACCTAGAAAGGGCAGACGGATTTCACATCACACAACTATTGGACGATAGAGTGATCAGTGGGACAATTGAGTTGACGAGTTTCGGGTGGGGAGCTGCGATCGGGCCTGTGTTTATAATCACTCAATAGTTGTGTGCTGTGGATGCTGTCCCGTATAGCTCTAGAAAAGTAAATTATCGTAAAGCGTGTTACACCTAGCATTGATGGCAAACACCAAATGGTCATAATCTGTCTTATTAAGAGAACTAGGGCTGATTATAAGTGGTCGCACTTCGTGTCGGCCTTTGATAGGCCTTCTTCTGCCTCTCTTTCCTCGTCTCTTAATTTCTTTTTCTCCCATCTCTCTCGATAGAATCTCTTTCTTCCAGCTCAGCCTAGCTTGGCTAGTAGTAAGCTGTTCTGTTACTGTCGTATTCACTCTACCTCTCCAAATAGTGGCGCTCTCGTTAGTGTTATAAAACTACTGATTTCAGCTGGGCAACCAAGACGTTCATTACTCTCGGTGTCGCTTGCCTCAAAGGTCGAGTCTTCCCCGCGCTAACTCAAGAGTGTCGTCGTTGCATACGGAGTAAACCACTAGGAATTGATGGTAGGAATTGGTAGTGATACTAACTCTAATAGAGTTACACCGATATTTGACGTTAATAGCTCATTCACCCCGCGGAAAAATATGAAATCGATTACCCACGTATTGGTCGAAACACTTGTGCTCTAAGACGATGAGTAAGACTAGAAATATTCGTACTGGGAGTCAAGCCCACGACCATAGCAAACACTCCAAGAATTTCTTTTCGCCATAGCTTCCTCACTGATGCCACACATTTTAATGCAACCACAGTTTGTTTTGCCGATTGAGCACTTATGAGAAAACTCTTCTCGCCCGGGTTACTTTCACAGGAATGGAGTTTCTCTGTCAGTGATTTGCCCATTGAGCATAACACCACACTGGACATAACAGCAGGGCAAGACAGCAGCCTGATTATACCTAATGAATGTAGACTCATAAGCTTAGCTAAGGGATTCATCCCCCCGATAGAAACACATTGTGTGCTACAGCGCGATACTGATAATGATTGATAATGATCGATAATGATCGATATCGATCGATAATGATTGTTAATGATTGTTAATGATTGTTAATGATTGATAATGATTGTTAATGATTGTTAATGATTGTTAATGATTGTTAATAATTGTTAATGATTGTTAATGATTGTTTATGATTGTTAAGGATTGTTAATGATTGTTAATTATTGTTAATGATTGTTAAGGATTGTTAATGATTGTTAATGATTGTTAATGATTGTTAATGATTGTTAAGGATTGTTAATGATTGTTAATAATTGTTAATGATTGTTAATGATTTTTAATGATTGTTAATGATTATTAATGATTGTTAATGATTGTTAATGATTGTTAATGATTGATAATGATTGTTAATGATTGTTAATGATTGTTAATGATTGTTAATGATTGTTAATGATCGATAATGATCGATAATGAGTGATACAGTAGCATCTAGTAGATGCTACTGACCAGATGCCAGAGAGATGCTGGTAGATGCCATCCACCACCTCCGACCACAAGTCCACCTTCCATCGCCTCCGGCTGCTCCCAACACAACACAAATTGATCACTACAAGTGTCGTAATAATATCATTTCTGGACTACATTCACTTTATCTTCATGCAGTGCCACCTCAGCACGGTGTACCGTCGTAGTTTGACTAACATTTTCTCTCGCAACCGAGCCAACCTCAACACCTTCAATTTCGTTTGATACCAATTTTTCTTCAATTTCCGCCTCGGAAATCAACTTCCTCGCGAACTCTCCTGGTTTGGCGATCATCTCCACTTCGACGTTGTCAAGGGCCATGTGATAAATTCTCGCGGAATATTTCCAAATTTCACTCAATTCTGCGTCTCTCCCAATGAACAGCATAGCAGTCACCAAATGCGCCAACATTAAAATTGACGGAATTTTCCATTTTTTCCTCGTCCCAGTCGCTTTCACCAAATTGTGCAAATCTTCGCAAACACCATGCAAAGAAGCCATCGCGTTACAAAACGGCCCCATTAGTTTCCGTAATAGTAAAAGTGTTACTCTTCCAAGAGCATGTCGATCGTAAACCGATTTCAACAATAAAAAACACCCCAAAGTCGTCGCGTTCGTCACCACTGTTTGCATTGAGCTTGTGGGGACTGTAGGAAATACTTTCGTTAAAAATGCCGGTACCGGGATTCGAACCCACGCCCCTCCAGCAGCACACAGTATTCCCAACAGCAGCAACACTGGTGGGGGAACTGCCACGTCAACTGAAGGGTCTATCTCAGTCACTGTACGCGGCCTCGAGGGGTCTACGACTCCAACAAGTATCGACCACAGAAAGCACATCGCCAGGAGCGACCAACAGGCCTTTGCACTGCTACTTCCCGTCAGAGAATCAACAACAACCCATCGTCCGGCACTTTGTGGTTTCAAAAAAATTATCATCAAAACTCCTAGTGAATAGATCGCGATCAAATATACCAACGCCCAGCGTTTATCAGCCACCAACCCGTCTAGTAAAGTGACATACTGCGACAAGCATGCAACTACTGCAAGGCATGCTGCGCTGCGTTCGAGTGGCTGAGGTGCGGGGTCAGAGTGTGCGAGAATTGTTGGAGTGCTGTCATCGTCACTGGAGAGGTCTACGACTGGGGCTGTTGATGCCCATACGAAAACACTTGTTAGATTTAGGAGAATCAGCATCTGGGAAAAAAGGGAAAATTAAAATTACTTTTTCACTCGATGGAGTTTCACCCTAGTGATATATTTCACAACTACTGCATATCACCGCGAATATCGCGTTTTTCACATGGAGTTTTACACCACTTCACGTAAAACGGGTTGTTGTGAAACTCCGTTGTCAATTACAAAACAATTTTCTGTTTCAACCGAACCGGTCATTCTTCCATTTTTGATGTTCATTATGCGACTAAATTGTGAAGTCTCAAACCTCTCACAAATACCAAGAATTGGAAAACTTCTCTACTGAAAAAAATTCTTCATATTATAAAGAAAAAAGTCTGAAGATTGATTTTCTGACCAAAAAAAATCCCACGAAAAGTACAAATTCTCATTTTTGCACGTTTTCGTCACAATAGAACAAATGAATTCAAAACCGAAAATTTCTCACCCAAAACCACGCCGTTGGAGAACTCGTCAACAGCGGTCCAATGAAACAAGCCGTAACGGCTTCTGTACACATCGCATGAAGAAATGCTGAGATCCACGGTGATGATGATGATGGTGATGAAGGCAACCCTAAACCACAGAAAAACGCCGAAAATATCAGTCTGGAAAAATATGCACATGGTCAACTACATGTGTTGGTGATAATATGAAAATTATGAGAGGAAATTTCAGGGAATTCTCATTGGCTTCTGTACATTCCTACTCGAAGTCGTATGTAGATTTCTATAATTAGTGAGGAAATTCCTGAGCTCAGCTGAGGAAATACCGTTAGTGAACAATCTGTAGTTCACGAGGAAATTAATAATGGAGTTTCACGACTGTGATATGAAAAACAGACCGCGAATATCGCCTAGTTTTTCACCGAGTTTTACGACGCCACTTCACATTGTTGTTTTGAAACTCCGATAGTGTATATTCTTGGTCGGAAATTCCTGGACTCAGCTGAGGAAAGCGAATATTTATTACAATGCTGGTTGTAATGGTAGATTTAATGTTGGATTTTTTTTTCGAAAAGTTTCCTCACTAATTATAGGAGTTTACATTGTTGTTTTGAAACTCCAGTAGTGTATATTCTCACTCAGTTGTTGGTTCGCGGTCTTCTTTGCCGTTCCTGGTGACATCCCATCGGTACTCGAATAGGTGGGTGATGAGGAGGAGTCTAGAGCGGCCAAAGTCGGTGTTTCAGATAGGGGTGATGCCTCGCAGGGTTTGGGGGCGGTCCGCTTGTGAGAGGACGAAATTTTCAAGAGGCGAAGTGAAAATTAAAATGCCTATAAATTTACAGATGTCATTGGAGTTTCACGGCCACCCTAGTGATGTGAGAAACACTGGAGTTTCACAACAACCCGTTTTACGTGGAGTGGCGTAAAACTCGGTGAATAACGCGATATTCGCGACCTGTAGTAGTCGTGGAATATGTTTTCTTCACATGAAGTAGTACGCCACTTCACGTAAAACGGCTTGTTGTGAAACTTTATTGATATTGAATAATAGATAGTTCGATCGTTGGTAAGAATATGTAAGGGTGTTCCCCGACTATTATCATTGGAGTTTCACGGCCACCCTAGTGATATGAAAAACACTAGTGAAAAATGTATTTCACGACTACTGCATATCACCGCGAATATCCCCTAGTTTTTCACCGAGTTTTACGCCACCTCACGTGAAACGGGTTGTGAAACTCCATTGTCTTGGGCGCTACTACAAAAACTGGGGTTCTGCGGGCCGACCTCACGTAGGAAAATATGCAATTACATTTGTTGGTGACAACGCGATAATTCTGAGGGGCAACTGTTGAGAAAATTATCATTGGTTTCTGTACATTTCTACCCAAATTCTTTGGAAACTTCCGAGCTCAGCTGAGGAAAGCGAACATATATTCCTCCAACACTGACTTTGGGTACGCTCGAAGCCAGACCGTGCTCAGTTGCTCAACAGCGAAAGCTGCTGAGCATTGAGCCACAAGAGCGATTCAACTCTTACTCGCTTACCGAGCAGTTTGCAACCTGCGCATATGGTAGATAATCGATCATCATGGCGCGCGCTAAATACATCGAGAGTGCTGAAGTCTAAGGTCAAGTTTAGCTTACTTCGTATGATGTCCTCCTCCTCCTCGTCGTCGTCTTCTTCTTCGATGGAGAAGCATAAGCAGGAGAGAGCCGTACCGTGGGTGGAAAAATAGTAAGTTTTGGAATTTCACGGGGCGGGGGACTTGAAAAATATCTTGAGGATGACTTGGCATCTCACGAATATATGTTTGCTTTCTCCAGCTGAGCTCAGAAGTTCCCAAAGCTAATTATGGAAGTTTAGATAGGAGTTGTACAGAAACCATTGAGGATTTTCCTAAAATTTCCTCTCATAATTTTCATGTTGTCACCAACAACTGTAGTTGGCAATGTGCATATTTTTCTACACTTTCCTAGGGGTACCAAATATAATCGTTGTGATATATTTGATTGTGTTCAGTCGGCCCGCTCGAGTAGAGGAGCTTGCTCATCAACCGGAAGTAGTGGGAGCGTTGAAGGAAGCTGTGGGGACTGGAAATGTACCACTGGGGATTAGAACTCACGACCTTCCGAATAGCCGTCCTGGTGCTTATCGTAGCTGCCACATCTGCTCTTCTACGGCCCTCCTGGCAACGGCAAGACGTCGGCAATTCTCGCATTGGCTCGAGAGCTCTTCGGTCCTGAGCTGTGGCGTGATAGAGTCCTCGAGCTGAATGCATCGGATGAACGGGGAATCGACGTGATTCGAGATAAAGTGAAGAAATTCGCTCAGGTCAGTTTTCGATTTTCGTTCGAAGTTGATTCTCAAGAAACTTATTTTTTTGTCAGATTTCTGTTCGCGCAGTTGCCCCCGGGTCGGGAAAGAGCGCTCCACCGTTCAAGATCATCGTACTTGACGAGGCGGATTCCATGACTAAAGATGCACAAGTAGTTGGAAATTTTTTTGAAGAAGGATACGAGTGGATTTCAGGCGGCCCTGAGGAGAATCATCGAGAACTACACACAAGTGACTCGATTCTGTATCATCTGCAACTATGTGTCAAGGTAGGAAGATAGGCCCGTTGAGGGAGGTGTGGTATGGCGTTTTCTCTCTGTAGGATCATCGAACCACTGCAATCTCGATGTGCCAAGTTCCGATTCGAACCAGTAGTATTGAGCAAAACTCATAATTAACTTCTCTTCGTTTTTTATGCAGCTTTCGGATGAATCCCAAAGAGGCCGATTGGAATACATCGCGAATTGCGAAGGAGTGAAAATGGCCAACGGTGCTATGGAGGCGCTTCTGGGCACTTCTAACGGGGATCTCAGATCTGCTATCAACACACTGCAAATGGTAATTAATTTTAGTAATGTATTTAAAACTGCTGAACGATTTGGTAGGTATCTTCATGCCTGTCTGATGACGAAGCTATTACTGTTGAAGAGATTTTAGAAGCTAGTGGGGTGAGTCTAGCGGAGCGA
>NW_003210155.1:58306-60225 GCF_000006405.1 Perkinsus marinus ATCC 50983 | reverse complement strand
CTAGAGATGAGGCAGTTGACTCTGTGACTAATGCTCGGGTAGCTTATTCACATCAGTTCGCTGACTCATCCTATGGTCAGTATTGCCAAACCCAGACCTCGGCTGTCGGAAAGCAAAAATCAACCTGAGATATACTCTGAAAGCAGTGTAGAGGAATATTCACGTAGTCGAGTACACGTGTGTTGGAGGAATATATGCTGCGCGCCTTCGACGCTATGAATGTAATACACTCTATGTACAGTGGAGTTGCACCCATGACGTGAAAAACACTATTGAACTATATATTTCACGACTACTGCATATCACCGCGAATATCGCGTTTTTCAGAGTATTACACCACTTCACGTAAAACGGGTTGTGAAACTCCAGTGCATGACAGTCTGATGTGGAATATGTGTACTATATTCCGGGATTAATGATAGTAAACAGCTTGTCGCTATCATCGTCTCGAAAGGCTATGTCTTTTTTAGGGTTAAACTTGTGTGCATGAATACCCTTGAATGAATCAAATCTTGTCCAGCTCATGGTACTTGCGCTCGCGTTCTTGGTGGCTGTGTGTGTGCGAGTATGACCATTATACACTTACTATAGTCTATCCATGATGGTGAGCATAGACAACCACTATCCCGGCCCGGGATTCCCGGGGATTTCCCGTTCTTAAGGTCCTCACACTCATCTCGATGATGAGTTGAGGAATGCTGAGTTGTCCCCATCATATCTCCATATTCTTTCCATCGCAACTCCATGTCATGTCTCCCTCAAAACCAATGATGAGTTATGGAGCTCCGACACCATCCGAGTCAACAACGATACCATTGGAAACCTTCTCAAGCGGATAACTTCTATGAAGCAAGATGAAGCGGGCCTCTACGAGAGCGCGAGGGAGACTGTTAACCTGAGTGACAGTCACTCAGTGACGTCGATTCGGAGACTTGTGAGCTGTGATATCCCATCGATTCGACTGAAGGCAATCTGATCACTTCAGGGCGCCGTTCCTCCCATCAGTTCAGAAAGGCCCCTCAGAAGATGATTCGGTGGTGAGTAGTTCAGAAGAAGGGCGAGGTTCTCGCTCACACATATGCAGCATATGTCTGAGCTGGCCGACCACCACTCCGTGAGGCTCCCGGGGAGCCGCTCCCCGTTATGGATTTCTACGATGATCGTAGTACGATCCCGTTTCGGCGATGAGATGAAGATTCATGAGTAGTCTTCATGCCTAGTATTTTTGCTAATTGTTTTAGCCCTACGCTATATCATCCATGGTGATTGTCACCTGAACTCTTCTACACCTTTGAAACATCTAGTTCATTTTTGGAACCATCAGTTTCATCGGGACGCGCGAAGTTGCCAACTTCAAGTTGGAGGTACGAATCCGAATTGGGAAGATCTTATTCACAATTTGAACTCTTAACTTCGTCTTAGAACATTCAAGTTCGTCCGAAGTCGATAGGAAGTTCGAGTTCATGTTAATAGAACTTTCAACTTCGACTTTCGAACTTTCGAATTCGTCATAGAACTTTCAATTTCGTCGAGAACACGTTCGGACGGTCTGAATCAGACCTTCAATTTCGTCCCTTTAGGAGAATCGACTTCGTTGTCGGGAACTTCAATTTCGTGTTACCCTGGCGATTATGCCAGTAATCTCATGATGAGGCTCGTGTTTTGCTAACCGTATCACTCGTCCGTAAGCATCACACAGAACTAAGCCCAGAATGGCAGAGACTCTGCGCGAGAGTCTTCATTCCGTTCGGTGGACTGCAGCTGTGGTGGTCAGTCACATCCTATCAGTACACGGCCGGTGGCGGATCGCCACCGGCGATGCATCATCAAGGCTGGCTCGATGAGCAGCTTCATCACTTGCCGTGACGCTCACGAAGAAGAGATCTCAGCCGTGGCTAGATCACTCCATACATCATGTA
>NW_003210155.1:55611-58206 GCF_000006405.1 Perkinsus marinus ATCC 50983 | reverse complement strand
TAGCAGGTATCCCAGAAGAGTTACTGTTATTGGTAGTGGTAACTGGGGTTCGACCGTCTCACGTCTGGTTGCTATCAGAGCAACTCGTGATGGTAACAAGTATTATGATGAGGAAGTGAGGATGTGGGTATTTGACGAAGAAGTTGATTACAAGGGCGAGAAGCGAAGTTTGGTCGATGTTATTAATACACATCATGAAAATGTGAAGTACCTGCCTGGTATCACACTCCCCGATAATGTTGTGGCCAAAGCTGACCTCAAAGAGGCTGTTGTCGGTGCTGATATTCTCATATTCGTCCTTCCTCATCAATTTCTGCCAAAAGTTCTCTCACAGATCAGAGATTCAGGACTATTCAGGACTGTATGAGGACTATCCCATCCATAGATACATATGTGATGGGGCCGCTATGCCCGAGGACTATCCCATCCATAGATACATATGTGATGGGGCCGCTATGCCCGAGGACTATCTCATTCAAGGATACATATGTGATGGGGCCGCTATGCCCGAGGACTATCTCATTCAAGGATACATATGTGATGGGGCCGCTATGCCCGAGGACAATCTCACTCAAGGATACATATGTGGTGGGGCCGCTATGCCCGAGGACTATTTCATTCAGAGATACAAATGGAATGGGGCCGTCATGCCCGAGGACAATCTCATTCAAGGATACATATGTGATGGGGCCGCCATGCCCGAGGACAATCTCATTCAAGGATACATATGTGGTGTGGCCGCTATGCCCGAGGACTATCCCATTCATAGATACATATGGAATGGGGCCGCCATGCCCGAGGACAATCTCACTCAAGGATACATATGTGATGGGGCCGCTATGCCCGAGGACAATCTCATTCAAGGATACATATGTGATGGGGCCGCTATGCCCGAGGACTATCTCATTCGAGGATACATATGGAATAGAGCCGCTATGCCCGAGGACTATCCCATTCAAGGATACATTATGAAGAGACCACTACGAGATCACGGACTGTCCAGACAAAGGGTAACGGGGAGGCAGACAGAACGCAACCCTAATGGGTTCTCATCGACAGCACGAAGTTACGAACTCGCGAAAGCCACACCTGAGTGGGTCTGGACTCCAGACCCACTCAGGTTTTGACGGTTCAATGGAAGCAACAGAATTGCTAGCATCGGCCAATGCATTCAGACAAGGCAACAGAAAAACTCTGAGTAGATTTTTTGGCAGTGCATTCCGTCATCAGTGATACCTCCCATGAGACTATCGTGTCCTAGTAGTTTTACGTATTGTGGTGGTAGTGGGTATGGATCTCCTTAAACGAAGAAGGGATCTTCTGAGGTAGTGGAAGTCTCACACCACCTGATAACTGTGCATGAGATGGAGGGGATGGTCAGTATGAAGAGCAACTCAACCTACTGGGAAGGATTGCATCTCTTACGAGTAGCTGTAGTCTAATGGATAATGATCATGAGTTCTGTGCCGATGGTGTACAGTTCGATTGACTGTAGAAATATCTTTTATTATCGTAAGTGATGTGGGAAGTTGAATAGTGATGAATAACGAGTTTGCCAACATGGACCGCGGAGTGAACCCCCACGGCACTGCCATAAGTGACAAAGAACACAACCGTAGTATTTCAATAACCATCGCTGCATCCTACAGGCGCGTGAATGACGCCCTTATTTGGGGAGACTAAGAAATGAGTCAAAAAAAGTTGAAAGCTACATCTACTGCTAGAAGCAAAAACATGGGAGATCATGAGGTCTGGCACCACCAACGCACTTGCCGAAGTGCTCGCTGTCAGGCAACCTCTCGCAGACACCACCGCGTGTAATCAAGTCACAGAACAAATCACCGCCGTGACAAGTCCTATGAGGAGGTGTCGGTGATTGAGTAGTGGTAGTTGTGGTGGGGGGTGGCTTAGGACACTCGCAGAGAATGCGCCTTGTGTCCTTGGGATCGAGAGTCTGGCAAACACGCCCAGCTGGATCTTGCTGGTAATCCTTACAGTAAGAGGCATCACCAACTTGCTTCTGGCACAGTGGATCACCACAAAGCTTGTTAGCGGCAACAGTTGAATGCGTAATGGCCATAACCATAGAAAGGAGAGCGACAGCGGAAGTGAAGAGTTGCATTAAAAATGTTGAGGTGACAGCTAAATTGGATGATCATTTTGCAGAAATGCTTCCAGCCTACTCCAATCATTGACGAGCGATGCAAATAGTATGCTTACACACAGGAGACAGCATATACCGGAGGAATCCGGTTTATCGACAAACACTGCACGCACGCGCTCAGCACAGGACGCGTGTGGCTTCATCTTGCTGTGCGGCGAAAAAAGGCTCAAAATCCATAGGGATTCCAGGTGGGCCACCTGAGGTGGCGCATGACGGCTCTTGACTTTAATCCACTACTGCATTTTCGCCTTGTCTGAGCCCTGCATTGCAGATTACTGCTGATTCTCGCGCAGAACATAAAGCATCGGTCGACCTTCCGCATTGTGCGGAATGCCAAGTACGGTACGTTAGACTGTGCGGTAGCTCCTCCACACATCGCAGTCAGTTGCATACCCTGAACTTTGGGGATGCCAATTACGCGATTGCGTAAT
>NW_003210155.1:53164-55511 GCF_000006405.1 Perkinsus marinus ATCC 50983 | reverse complement strand
AGTCAAGAGCCGTCATGCGCCACCTCAGGTGGCCCACCTGGAATCCCTATGGATTTTGAGCCTTTTTTCGCCGCACAGCAAGATGAAGCCACACGCGTCCTGTGCTGAGCGCGTGCGTGCAGTGTTTGTCGATAAACCGGATTCCTCCGGTATATGCTGTCTCCTGTGTGTAAGCATACTATTTGCATCGCTCGTCAATGATTGGAGTAGGCTGGAAGCATTTCTGTATAATGATCATCCAATTCAGCTGTCACCTCAACATTTCTAATGCAACTCTTCACTTGGGCTGTCGCTCTCCTTTCTATGGTTATGGCCACTACGCTTTCAACTGTTGCCGCTAACAAGCGTTGTGGTGATCCACTGTGCTGGAAGAAAGTTGGTAGTGCCTCTTACTGTAAGGATTACCAGCAAAATCCAGCTGGGCGTGTTTGCCAGACTCTCGATGCCAAGGACACCAGAATGATCCCCTGCGAATGTCCTAAGCCAACCCCCACCACAACTACCACTACTCAATCACCGACACCTCCTCATAGGCCTTGTTCTGGCGGTGACTTATTCTGTGACTTCATGACAGACGGTGGTGTCTGCGAGAGGTTGCCGGACAGCGAGAACTCCGGCAAGTGCGTTGGTGGCGCCAGACCTGATGATTTCTCATGTGTCTGCATATAGGAGTAGATGTAGCTTTAACTTTTTGTCTCTTTCGCATTCCCCCTAAAGAAGTGCATCATTCACAGTGTGGATTCCACACATGTGCCTACTCGTCTGTAGGATGCAGCGACGGTTATTGAAATACTACGGTTGTGTTCTTTGTCACGAATACCGTGGGGGTTCACTCAACAGTCCATGTTGGCAAACTCGTTATTCATCACTATTCAACACTCCACATCACTAAGAATAATAGAAAATATTCCTACGAGGAAGCGAACCTTAGACCATCATCATGGAACACACGATCACTATCCATTAGACTATAGCTACTCGTAAGAGATGTAACCCTCCCCAGTAGGTTGAGTTGCTCTTCGTATTGACCATCCCCTCCATCTGATGCACAGTTATCAGGTGATGTGAGACTTCCACTGCCTCAGAAGATCCCTTCTTCGTTCAAGGGGATCCGTATCCACTACAAACACAATACGTAAAACTATTTGAACACGATAGTGCCATGGGAGGTATCAATGATGACGGAATGCACTGCCAAAAAATCTACTTAGAGTTTTTCTGGTGCCTTGTTTGAATGCATTGGCCGATGCCAACAATTCTACCGCTTCCGTTGAATCTTGAAAGTGGGAGCATTCAGCTCATGAAACTAACCAATTCATTACTATCAGTTACCAAAGCAATGATATCACCGACTCAATTATACACGGTCACAGTTTTTGGAGGCTGCATTTATATCACTAGTGAGCCGAGAATCCAGGTTGAGACCCCCTGTAGTTAAGGCGAAGTTAACAAGTTGGAGTTTCGCCCGTTTCACGTGGAGTGGCGAATTACTCTGAAAAACGCAATATTCGCGGTGATATGCAGTAGTCTCAAAATAGGTTTTCCATGTCACGTTTGAAACTCCATCGTATACTTGAAGTGACGATAAGAGAAGCAAAAGCTCTCACAGTTTGGTATTCGGGCATCCGTCCTGTCATTAATTCTCAAATTACTAGGGCATTCTTATCGTTATTGTTATCGCATTCTTTCGGCAAGCACATACTGGATGTTATAGCGACTGGGTTGTACGGTGACACGTTCGTTTCCAAAGAACACATTTTGCCTGAAAAGTGCCCGCTGTTAACAGACGAGATCGGAAGTATGCCTTTCTCGAAATGGAGAAGTTCGAAGCCTAGATTATAGATGTCATGCAACTCACTCGTATTCAGAATACCAGGAATGACGACCTCACGCATTTCACACGAGAGAGAAACACGGTACAGTTCCTTTGCGGAGAAATTCCTCAGCCGGGGATCGTACCATCATCCTCGATGAGAGGGAAAGTGTGTGGCCTAGCGAAGTACCCGTGAGGTGAGCGCTAAACAACCTGTTGTGTTGATGAAAATGAGTGCTGCAATGATCGAATGGCAGACTCCAAGGACTGCTGTAGGGATGTGGAGCACCTCAGCGGTACCATTTTTTTCTTATTTACCTTGGTGTTGGGCACCTGCTTTGCCCAAAGCTTCAACATATGCCATGATGGCATCAGCGCGCGCCAGGGGTGGGGGCCCCTGAGAGAGCGCGCCCAAACCTTTCACGCAATCGCGCAGGTGCGACCTGCCTATTGAATAGGGGCTGGAAATGAAAAAGCTAAATTTAAATGGCCCGTGGAAATCGGCTGATTATCCGTGTACACATAGATCTCTAC
>NW_003210155.1:49707-53064 GCF_000006405.1 Perkinsus marinus ATCC 50983 | reverse complement strand
AAAGAAACAGCAAGTCTCGAGAAGTCGAACTACTAATGGCGTCTCGAACTTATTGTTTTGACTGAGGCCATCCCGAGCGTTTCGCAGGGCGTGCGAAGGATATCAGCGTGTGGCACAATTTGTTGTCCCACACGGATCGGGGAAGAGTCATTCCCCGATAAGCCGAATCTCGGTGGCTTTTGACCGGTTGATAGTCAAGGCATAATACAACCTTCGGAAGTGTTTTGCGCACAATCAATCTCGCAGAATAGAGCTGTTATGCTCACGGCCTTTCCTATTTCACGAATATGAATCACAAATACACGCGTGAGGAGACAAATCTCGCCGAAAGCTTCGCGTTAATGGTATGGCGAGTCACCAATACAGGCGCGAAGCTATTCACCGAATGGAGTTGTACATGGCATAGCTCGTATGTAGAATGCTCAATCACGCAGTCGCGTAATCGGCACTCCCAAAGTTCAGGGTATGCAACTGATTGCGACGTGTAGAGGATCTACCACACAGTCTAACGTACTACGCTTGGCAACCCGCACAATGCGGAAGGTCGACCGAGGCTTCATGTTCTGCGCGAGAATCAGCATTAGTCTGCGATGCAAGGCTCAGACAAGGCAAAATTGCAATAGTGGATTAAAGTCAAGAGCCGCCATGCGCCATCTGAAATTCCAATGGAGTTTGGGGCTTTGTTTGTCGCAGAACAAGATAAAGCCACACGTGTCCCGATATTTGGCGCGTGCGTGCTGCACGCACGCAGCGTGCAGTGCCGTCAACGAACCGGATTCCTCCGATATATGTGTGTCTTCTGTGTTTTGGCATACTATTTACATCAATCGCCAGTGGTTGGGAAAGTCAAAAATGATCATCTTATTCAGCTGTCACCCCAACATCTCCAATGCAACTTTTCACTTCCGCCCTCGCTCTCCTCCTCATGGTTATGGCCATTACCCGTGCCAATCCTACCGTTCGCTGTGACCCGGAGGACCCCAAATCTTGTCCGGCTTGTTATACTTGCGTTTGCCTTCTTGGTGGCTGTGTGTGCGAGTATGACCAGCATATGTGTACTACGGTCCATCCATGATGGTGAGCATAGACAACCACTATCCCGGGGATTTCCCGTTCTTAAGGTCCTCACACTCATCTCGATGATGAGTTGAGGATTGCTGAGTTGTCCCCATCATATCTCCGTATTCTTTCCATCGCAACTCCATGCTATGTCTCCCACATAGATAATATCTTGAATTTGATCGGCGCATACCAACGACTTTCGGTCCGACTTCTGTACAATACGATTTCGTCAATGATTCATTTTGAAGTCTTCAGTCTCAAAGCTTTGCTGGGTCTGATATTCACAATCACCGATATATTGAGTTGGTTAATATCGTTGTCCTGGATAATTTATAATATGACAGTTTTGGCTAACATATCATTCCTGAGATCCACAGGATAGTAGAGGACGTGCTAGTAGAGGCACGAATGAGGTGCATCCTCGAGCAGGAGTTGATCGATCTACCCTTATAGTTAGCGGTCCATAGTCACACAAGTGACTTGTGACAAGTCAGCGTGCAGCTCCTTCTCATTTGACCTACCAACTCCCCAATGGGGAGTCCCCATGTTCATCCCGAAGTTAGAACTGAGGGGAGACGAACTATTTATCTCCTCTATGAATTAGCGGTCGGAAGTGAACCTCACCGAGTCGATGCTTTGGAGATCTTTCATCTCAGTTGTATCGCAGTACGATTATTCCCAATTAGCTCCGTTACCCAAAAATGCCCGCCGGCGGGAATCCAGAAAGGCCATTTGGAACTTCGCGATTTTGGATGACAAACTATGGAGAATGAT
Source organism: Perkinsus marinus ATCC 50983 (assembly GCF_000006405.1). Taxonomy (NCBI): domain Eukaryota; phylum Perkinsozoa; order Perkinsida; family Perkinsidae; genus Perkinsus; species Perkinsus marinus. The sequence continues at coordinate 51,228 of NW_003210155.1, read as the reverse complement.
GATTTCTCTCCACATTTGTCAACTTGCCACGACTATTCTCTACATTATCCCCAATCATGGATATCACCGATATCGATGTCGACCTTGAATGGAAAATTATTGCAACGGATGGGTTATTCATTCATTATTTACTGTTATTACTCCGGGTGAACGCACGACTGTGTATGAATGAATCGGTTCATGATCATGACATGATCATCATGTTGTGAATCCTATAATGTACTATTTCCTACCAAGGCGCTCGCCCTGTACAGATCAGCTATACACTCGCTCGTTGGCATCGCCAATCTTCTCGAAACCAATGACGAGTTATGGAGCTCCGACACCATCCGAGCCAACAATGATACCATTGAAAACCTCCTCAAGCGAATCACTTCTACGAAGCAAGATGATGCGGACCTCTACGAGAGCGCGAGGGAAACTGTTAATCTGAGTGACGTGGATTCGGACTCCGAATTTCGGAGACTTGCGAGCTGTAATATCCCATCGATTCGGCTGAGCTTCAGCCGCTGAAGGCAGTCTGATCACTTCAGGGCGTCGTTCCTCCTATCACTTCAGGAAGACCCCTCAGAACTTCTGAGGGGCCTTTCTGAGTCTGAAGATGACTCGGTGGTGAGTATTCCAGGAGAAGGGCGACGATGGATTGATGAGGTAGCTCTGACCTGGACATCAAAGGTATCCACACACCGTATACGGACGCTTTCCGATTCGATTATAGCATCTTATGGATCAGTCACTGATCATCAGTGCATCCTGGAGGCTGCGAAGCTTTCTTTTGCTCATTTATATGCAACTCACAGGGCTTCAATCAATCAAATCCTTCGTTAAGGAGGCGGAAGCATTCGAGAAATTCGAGGCAGCACTCCGAAGGAAGGAACACAGTGAGAAGGATAAAGTTGTGGCGACTCCTCGGATCTTTTCTTCCGTAGCATCAGGATGTGATTGCGAGTTGTCGCGAATTGTAATCATCTTCTGATGATCAACTCATCATCTACCGCCTATGTCAGTGTTGGGTTGTTCACCAATGGTGATTGGCGTGAGCAAGACGATGTCGAGATCGAGTTGACTAATATCCTTTCAACTCTGGTGGCCAAGATCTCTGCCTATATCCAAGGTCTTGGTATGTTCTAGCTACGTGATTGCTTGCCATTGTAGTAGAGTCCAGTCGAAACAAGGCTACGAAACGGGCGCTTCGTTTACAACTCTTCGGGATGGGGTTGATTGCGTACTGTCTCAATAATACTGATGACACGACGCGAATCACACAAAGTATGCTCCAGGACTATCCCATTCAGGGAAACATATGTGATGGGGCCGCTATGCCTGAGGACTATCCCATTCATGGATACATATGGGATGGGGCCGCTATTCCCGAGGACTATCCCATTCAGGGATGCATATGTGATGGGGCCGCTATGCCTGAGGACTATCATACATCGGACCGAGGCTCGATTGGATCGAGATATCGAAAATCGATCGATTGTTCGGTGCTAATCAATCGAGGATGCTGCGGCGGGCAGA
>NW_003210155.1:35412-49607 GCF_000006405.1 Perkinsus marinus ATCC 50983 | reverse complement strand
CAGAGATTGGTATTGAAATGTTCGGATCCACATGTTGATGCGTACGTATGGCGCGCGCGGCGCGCAAAAGTATCGTCAGAGCAGTTTTACGGGAGATAGGAGATTGATTCGATGAATCGGGTTCTGAGATCTTCGCCTATTAGTGGTACAGTAATGCATGGGCATGACATGTTCCATGGTATATGCGAACTCACGCTCTGGTGTAATGAATTTCATATTTTTGTATTCAACTGGTGTCTTTGGTTGCACATGCTCCATTTTCCTAGAGCATCTATCTCATGCTGGAGACTCCAACGCTCCAGCGCGGAATGTTGTGGATGGCCTGTGTTCGATACATGGCTCAAGTGTTATAACTCTATTGGTGTTGTTCAGTTCAAACTGATTGTGTTTGCAATGTGGGAAATGATGCATGGGGAGGTGGTAATATATGGGCAGTGATATACGGACGATAATATGCTACACAAACATACTCCATTGACATAGTGTGATACATCGTTACTGAATATTCTCGAGAACTTTGAGTTATACAATTCTCGTAACGGATTCCACACTTATGCGGTTAAATTGACCTCATATTGCGGTTTTCGTTCGAGCCAGATGGCTCGCGAAAACCGCCTCCTTTTTCTCTCGCTAAAGTAACCTTTGGGGGTTAGATCCGGGATTTGCGGACCGCGAACATCCGTCATTGCAAATTTTTGTGCCACGGGCTGGCTAACGAGCTTCTCTAAAGAGGTTCAAAATAGTGTATCTGATGGGACATACCGTATGTGAATTGATCACTGATGAGCAACTGAAATTTTCCAACTGAGGCCGATTCCTTAATTTTTCTGGCAGCAGGTCTACTTGTTGACTCAACAACACTTGGGATAGTCAGAATAGGTAATAAGGCCTCTCACCTTATCCATTTCAGCCTGAGGGCTGCGAGCCGTTTCATGCAACGAGTAATGGGCGAGCGAGATTCCTCGCGTACGCGCGCGAACAACTACACTTGGCATCCCGCACAATGCGGAAGTTCGATCGCGGCTTCATGTTCTGCGCGAGAATCAGCATTAGTCTGTGATGCAAGGCTCAGACAAGGCGAAAATGCAATAGTGAATTAAGGATCAAAAGCCGTTATTCGCCACCTGTATTACCTTCGAAGTTTTGACGTTTGTTCGTCGCAGAAAAGGTAAAGCCACACGTGTTCCGAGACTGAGCGCGTGCGTGCAGTGCCTGTCAATAAACCGGATTCCTCCGGTATATGTGTGTCTCCTGTGTGTTAGCATCCTATTTGCATCACTCGTCAGTGGTTGGAGTAGGCTGGAAGCATTTCTGTATAATGATCATCCAATTCAGCTGTCACCTCAACATCTCTAATGCAACTCTTCACTTCCGCTGTCGCTCTCCTTTCTATGGTTATGGCCATTACGCATTTCAATGCTGCAGATGCCTGTGACCCGGGTGACCCCCGCTCTTGTCCATCTAGGTTTATTTGCGTTTGTACCTTTGGTAACTGTAATTGCGAGTATATCGGTCTGTGATGATGAGCATAGACAACCACTCTCCCGGGGGCTGCCCGTCCTCAAGCTCTTCGTTCTCATCCAGATGATCAGTTGAGGATTCCTTAGTTGTCCCCATTATATCCCCCTACTTTTTCGATTGAGACTCCATGCTATGTCTTCCACATGGATGGTAGTTTGAATCGGTTCAACGCATTCCACCGACCTCCAGGTCGACTTCTTGATAAGATTATCTCGTCAATGATTCTTGAAGAAGTCTTTAAGCTCTTACAGGTCTGATCTTAGCAATTATCGATCTATCGAGTTAGTTAATATGGATGTCCTGAATCATATCTAATGTGACCGTCTCGGCTAGCATAATATCATTGAGATCCTCAGGATAGTACGTAGACACGAAGTTCGTATTACGAATGGAATGCATCTTCGAGCAGAAATACATTGTTGGTCGATCTTCCCATATAGCTAACCGTTGACTGTTGACGGCCCATATTCTCGCAAGTCAGCGTGCGGCCCCTCCTCATTGATTCTACCGACTTCCTATGTCCGGCATAATAATTAGAGTTAAATATTATTAACTACGACAGAGTTATTTTAGGTATTCACTACGTTGAATATTATGCGACATAGTATGTCGCGTGTCTAAGCCAGAACTGAGTAGAGACGATCTCTCAATCTTCTCGTTGAGTGGTCGGAAGTGACCCTCGCCGAGTTAATGTATGTATATGTACCACGGTAGGCCAACGAGCCAAACATTTCGAACTCGGCTTCATTACCGCGGGTATTTTACCCATAAATGCCCGCCAAGCGGACGTACAGAGGAGGGGTCATTTGAAACTCCGCGATCCGAGCTGATGAATTATGGAGAAGGCATGACATTCTCTCCCCACTATTCTTAACCTGCCATGATTATTCTTCACATTCTCCTCAAGCGAGGTCAACTCGTTGGGCCAGTTTACTCGGCGACGGTCTCCGGCGTGTGTGAAGGGACAGTCACGTTGTGTCGACACGACACTTAGCGCTATTTAGCAGTGATTCAAAGCTCTTCCAGGATGTTGGGTTTCATCCCACCTTCGCCTCAGTTATTTGTCGTCCATTTTTCCAACCTCCCGCCCACCCTGGCAATGTGGTGTGGCACCTCACGTTCCGTGTGAGGTTGGCCCAATCACATTGGCCGAGGATCACACTTGTTTAGTGTCATCCTCCGACCCACGACCCAACGCCGGGGAGGACGGAGCCGGGTAATCACAAATAATATTTGCGATGAAGATTGACATTGATATTATCACTAATATGAATGTCAATCTTTATTTGACGATTTCGATACAATCTTCAAGGACAAATCCAAGATTCTCGAACGACTCAAGCTTCACCAACGCTCCATTAACTGAACAGAAAAAGTGAACTGAAAGGAAGTTGATGTACTCCACTCATCAGATCGAATTGTATTTTCTGTGGGCGCAAACTAATGTTGGAGTGATGAACCACAGAGCTCAGCTTGATTTGATGGGAGGAGATACTGAGATGCACATCCGAGGTAGAGCATGCCCCAAAGAGGGTTGTATTCTTCAGACAGAAGTCTTCACTGAGAACTTCGGTTAAACCGACGTTCTCAAGGATGCACTTACTATTTGGGTATGGCCCGAGTCGAGCCGCCCAACCGCTTGGCTTAATCCTGACCTTAACTTTCGCTCGCGAACACCCAGGATACGCGCACGCAAAACCGTCAGTCGTTTCGTCGACCTACTGATGACAAGGGCCCCCATAGGTCTTTTGGTATGTATAACGTGCGAACCCGCGATGGGAAGCCGCGTCTTTTTGCTTTAACTAATGTGATTAGATCTCGTCGTAGCACGCTCAGGTTGCAATGACGAATCTCTTGGGACAGAGTTCGTTCGAACGAGAAGAGGTCGATCGAAGGTCTCCTCCACCCCCTTAAGAACAGCGAAACGTGATGATCTAATCATGTATTGCTTGTATGATAAGGAACGTTCCAATCGGCCCCCATAGGTCTCTACGCGTCATCGTCGCGTGGAGGTGGCCGGGGTTCTTCCGGTGCCAAGTAGCCTCAAAACCCGATCGAGCCTACCACTCTAACACGTCCCCATAAGTGGTGACCAAGAAGCAATGGAGTGCAGAAATTCTACTTACTATCATACTCATAACTCATAGCTGAGTTCCCTTCGAATCGGTTCGATAGGCCTGGGTCGTAGGAGCAAATTGCGCCTTGAACTCAAGTAACACCATAATTATACCTCAAGTAGCTCCTTAACGTTGTGGAGCGAGTTTGTACTCTGCAAGTGTACTTCAGTAACTCGCCTCAGACCCAATGCTTTATGATAGGATTCACCATCAATTCGTATAATAGTAGTCTACCCGACTACTACTGCTTTAATTTGTGACCAACTCCCTGCTAAACTCAACACCCGTCGAATTACTAACCTATGAAAATGATCAGCTATAGGGGAATAAATTGTTCATATGAGGACGATTGACGTCCTCAGTATTGATATCAGTAATCTTCAAAATAATAGCGAAAAGATCTGCCTCTACTTCTTCACCTCATACGGGTTAACCAGATACGCATGACCAGGATGCATTTGCTTAGTGTTGAGATTCTTCACGAACTCCTCCAGCTCTGCACCCTTGAACGCACAGCGATAAATAGCAGCAAACAACGGTAGTTCCTTCTTGATAGGAGCGTCTGCCAACACATCAACAATCTCAAGTAAAGTCAAAGTACCCTGTAACTTCTGACCACCGAGTAATTCACTCTCGATATCCTCCCAAGACTTCTTTCCATCAGCTCTGGCAAATGCCTCAGCACAACGACGGTTTCGACCACCAAAACAAGTAGTGATCAAATCACCAACACCACAACTCTCGAAAAAAGTCTGATCCGGGACGTCAGGGTAGATGAACTTGATAATTTTCCTCATCTCCTCCAAGCCAATACGAAGAACCGCATTTAGAGTTCTTGTTCGTCGCAGAACAAGATAAAGCCACACGTGTCCCGAGACTGAGCGCGTGCGTGCAGTGCCTGTCAATAAACCGGATTCCCCCGGTATATGCTGTCTCCTGTGTGTTAGCATTCTACTTGCATCACTCGTCAGTGGTTGGAGTAGGCTTGAAGCATTTCTGTAAAATGATCATCCAATTCAGCTGTCACCTCAACATTTCTAATGCAACTCTTCACCTCCGCCGTCGCTCTCCTTTCTATGGTTATGGCCATTACGCATTTCAATGCTGCAGATGCCTGTGACCCGGGTGACTCCAACTCTTGTCCGCCTAGGTTTATGTGCGTTTGTACCTTTGGTAACTGTAATTGCCAGTATATCGGTCTTTGATGATGAGCATAGACAACCACTCTCCCTGGGATTGGCCGTCCTCAAGCCGTTCGTTCTCATCCAGATGATCAGTTGAGGATTCCTTAGTTGTCCCCATTATATCCCCCTACTTTTTCGATTGAGACTCCATGCTATGTCTTCCACATAGATGGTAGTTTGAATCGGTTCAGCGCATTCCACCGACCTTCAGGTCGACTTCTTGATAATATTATCTTGTAAATGATTCATGAACAAGTCTCTAGTCTCTATGCTTATATAGATCTAATCTTAGCAATTACCGATATATTGAGTTGGTTAATATGGATGTCCTGAATCATATCTAATGTGACAGTCTCGGCTAGCATAATATCACTGAGATCCTCAGGATAGTACGTAGACACGAAGTTCGTATTACAAATGGAATGCATCCTCGAACAGAAATACATTGTTGGTCGATCCTCCCATATAGTTAACAGTTGACTGTTGACGGCCCATATTCTCGCAAGTCAGCGTGCAGCCCCTCATTGATTCCACCGACTTCCTATGTCCGACATAATAGTTAGAGTTGAATATTATTAACTACGAGAGAGTTATTCTAGGTATTCACTACGTTGAATATTGTGCGACATAGTATGTCGCGTGTCGAAGCCAGAACTGAGTAGAGACGATCTCTCAATCTTCTCGTTGAGTGGTCGGAAGTGACCCTCACCGAGTTAATGTATGTATATGTACCACGGTAGGCCAACGAACCAATCATTTCGAACTCGGCTTCATTACCGCGGGTATTCTACCCATAAATGCCCGCCAAGCGGACGTACAGAGGGGCCATTTGAAACTTCGCGATCCGGGCTGATGAATTATGAAGAAGTCATGACATTCTCTCCCCACTATTCTCAGCCTGCCATGATTATTCTTCACATTCTTCTCAATCGAGGTCAACTTGTTGGGCCAGTTTACTCGGCGACGGTCTCCGGCGTGTGTGAAGGGACAGACACGTTGTGTCGACACGACACTTAGCGCTACTTAGCAGTGATTCAAAGCTCTTCCAGGATGTTGGGTTTCATCCCACCTTCGCCTCAGTTATTTGTCGTCCATTTTTCCAACCGCCCGCCCACCCTGGCGATGTGGTGTGGCACCTCACGTTCCGTGTGAGGTTGGCCCCATCACATTGGCCGAGGATCACACGTGTTTAGTGTCATCCTCCGGCCCACGACCCAACACCGGGGAGGAAGGAGCCGGGTAATCACAAATAATATTTGACGATTTCGATACAATCTCCAAGGACAAATCCAAGATTCTCGAACGACTCAAGCTTCATCAACGCTCCATTAACTGAACACAGACGAAGTGAGCTGAAACGAAGTCGATGTACTCCAGTGGAGTAACTCCACTCCACAGATCGAATTGTATTATCTGTGGGCGTAAATTAATGTTGGAGTTATGAACCACAGAGCTCAGCTTGATTTGATGAGAGAAGGTACTGAGATGCACATCCGAGGTAGAGCATGCCCCAAAGAGGGTTGTATTCTTCAGACAGAAGTCTTCACTGAGAACTTCGGTTAAACCGACGTTCTCAAGGATGCACTTACGATTTGGATATGGCCCGAGTCGAGCCGCCCAACCGCTTGGCTTTATCCTGACCTTAACTTTCGCTCGCGAACGCCCAGGATACGCGCACGCAAAACCGTCAGTCGTTTCTTTTTTTTGATTGAAACGGTCCTTAATAACGAGCAATACATGATACAGCAATCACGTTCTTCTGCCCTAAGGCTACTGCCCTTAATTAACGTCGCTCCGCTCCATCCTCTGGGCTTGGCACCTCCGGCGAGTCTTCTGATTACTCGAATCCGCTCGACTGGTTGTTTCTGTGCTGCTGTCGCTGCTTGAATTTTTATTTTTTAGGTAGGGTCACCTCCCTTAACACGTTTCCTGGCATGCTCTAGGAGCGGGTAGGAGCGCAGGAGATGCCGTAGATTCCCTACCGGGGCTCCACAGTCGCACACCGGAGAGTCGATCACTCCACACCTGTGAAGATGCGCAGGAGTGGGAGCCCTACCAAAAACCACGGCACTGCCAGCGGGCGTAACTTCCCCTCGACTCCATAGCCTCGCATGCGAGGCACAGTAGAAGAAGTCGTTGACGCAAGTGCCTAGACCGGCCCGTTTGTCTGACCACCACCTACGCAGTGCCAGACGCCCGGCTTCGGCCTGATAACGCCTAAGGGTCTTCACACTGATTTCCGTCTCCGCAGAGACTTCCAGAGTCGTTTCATCGACCTACTGATGACAAGGGCCCCCATAGGTCTATTGGTATGCATTGTGTGCGAACCCGTTGTCAGGAGCCGCGTCTTTTTGCTTTAATCTGTGATTAGATCTCGTCGTAGCACGCTCAGGTTGCAATGACGAATCTCTTGGGACAGAGTTCGTTCGAACGAGAAGAAGTCGATCGAAGGTCTCCTCCACCCCCTTAAGAACAGCGAAACGTGATGATCTAATCATGTATTGCTTGTATGATAAGGAACGTTCCAATCGGCCCCCATAGGTCTCTACGCGTCATTGTCGCGTGGAGGTGGCCGGGGTTCTTCCGGTGCCAAGTAGAGATCGAACCTACCACTCTAGCACGTCCTCATGAATGGTGACCAAGAAGCAATGGAGTGCAGAAATTCTACTTACTATCATACTCATAACTCATAGCTGAGTTCCCTTCGAATCGGCTCGATAGGCCTGTGTCGTAGGAGCAAATTGCGCCCTAAACTCAAGTAACACCATAATTATACCTCAAGTAGCTCCTTAACGTTGTGGAGCGAGTTTGTACTCTGCAAATGTACTTCAGTAACTCGCCTCAGACCCAATGCTTTATGATAGGATTCACCATCAATTCGTATAGTAGTAGTCTACCCGACTACTACTGCCTTAATTTGTGACCAACTCCCTGCTGAACTCAAGACCCGTCGAATTACTAACCTATGAAAATGATCAGCTATAGGGGAATAAATTGTTCATATGAGGACGATTGACGTCCTCAGTATTGATATCAGTAATCTTCAAAATAATAGCGAAAAGATCTGCCTCTATTTCTTCACCTCATACGGGTTAACCAGATACGCATGGCCAGGATGCATTTGCTTAGTGTTGAGATTCTTCACGAACTCCTCCAGCTCTGCACCCTTGAACGCACAGCGATAAATAGCAGCAAACAAAGGTAGTTCCTTCTTGATAGGAGCGTCTCCCAACACATCAACAATCTCAAGTAAAGTCAAAGTACCCTGTAACTTCTGACCACCGAGTAATTCACTCTCGATATCCTCCCAAGACTTCTTTCCATCAGCTCTGGCAAATGCCTCAGCACAACGACGGTTTCGACCACCAAAACAAGTAGTGATCAAATCACCAACACCACAACTCTCGAAAAAAGTCTGATCCGGGACGTCAGGGTAGATGAACTTGATAATTTTCCTCATCTCCTCCAAGCCAATACGTAGAACCGCAGATTTAGAGTTCATTCCAAGACCCAAGCCATCGCAAAACCCAGCGCCAATAGCAACTATGTTCTTCAAAGCACCGCACATTTCAACTCCTTGCACATCTCGTACGTGATTCACAGAAAACATTTCGCTGTCGAAAAGGTTCTGGAGAATCCAAGCAGACTTTCTATCGAAACACCCCAAAGTCGCCTCACAAAACTGATCTCTAGCGACTTCAATAGCAAGATTTCCACCCATTAGAACAGCTACCGTCCTCAGCTGTGGTAGAGCATCGGAAATAAGGTCACTGCATAAGACAATCTTGCTTGACCCGTCGGACTGCAGTTCACGGTCGAAACCACCCTTAATGAGAGATACAGCAATAGCATCATCACGGACTGAATCTCTGATCTGTGAGAGAACTTTTGGCAAAAATTGATGAGGAAGGACGAATATGAGAATATCAGCACCGACAACAGCCTCTTTGAGGTCAGCTTTGGCCACAACATTATCGGGGAGTGTGATACCAGGCAGGTACTTCACATTTTCATGATGTGTATTAATAACATCGACCAAACTTCGCTTCTCGCCCTTGTAATCAACTTCTTCGTCAAATACCCACATCCTCACTTCCTCATCATAATACTTGTTACCATCACGAGTTGCTCTGATAGCAACCAGACGTGAGACGGTCGAACCCCAGTTACCACTACCAATAACAGTAACTCTTCTGGGATACCTGCTGGGCTCGGGGGAAATAGATCTGCTGTGAGAGGAAAACATTGGAAATGATCCAAAACTGGAGCACATATAGCGGGGAAAATTTGCGCATTAAAACTGGGATAGAATTTCAGAAAATTCTTGTTGGTTTCTGTACACTCGGAGTCGAATTCACAGGAGACGAACCTAAATACCCCCAACACTGGTGAGCAAATTACTTATAAGATGGATAACGAACGTATACCGTAACATGTCTGGTGAATTCCACAACACGTAAAAAAAGAAAAGTGCTAGAGAGCTCCCACTAATTGCAACACTCAACACGCTAGGACAACGCAACGGAAATTTCCGCAACGACTATCGATGAAAAACTGAGGTAGAGTATTTATGAAGCAGAGTGAGAAAACATTCACGGGGTTAACTACACGTGTCGGTGATAATGTATGAAAATACCGAGTAAATTTTGAGCAATTCTTGTTGGATTCTGTACACTCCTACCCGAATTCGTATGCAAACTTCTATAATTAGCTTTAGAAACTCCTGAGCTCAGCCGAGGAAAGCGAACATATATTCCCCAACAAGAATTTACCACAATTTCCATATTCTCACCAACACATGTAGTTGACTGTGTGTATATTTTCCCACACTGCTAGTCGGGCTAGTGTACAGACGCTTAATTACCCACTGCAGCTCAGCGTTAGGGCCTCCGGTACGTTAACATGTTCAGCTGTGATACCCCAAGGACTGCGGTGCTCCCCATATCAAAGGGTTTTATGGCAGCTTTGAATTCACACGAACTGTGGGGGCACTCGGTAGTCGGCCGAGTGGAGCTACAGTGTTGATCGGCATGAAGAGCGAAAGAAGGGGACGCGTCCCAACCGGTAGGGCCATGATGATGACAACGTCGTCGATGTACACACACTGACAATTGCTGCGCTCACGGGAAACCAATGAATTCTCAACGACTGAATCACCATTATAGAATCTGAAAAATCCACATACCCATCATAGGGATAATTATATGATGAGTCGAAAAAACATTGATAGATTTTGAAGAGAATTTCAACCTACCTACACTCGTGTTGAGATCCGTCTTCCCAGCAGAGAGGGACGGGGAGGCCTCTGGCGCCCTATGTCAAAGGTCTCCTCTACTGGCACCTGCAGTACCCCCTAGGAAGGTGGTGATGGGGCAAACTCATACGTGGTGAGGGAGGGTGGGTGGGCGTCGAATTTTTTGGACTCGCTGCCCGGTGTGGTGTACTTTCCAACGTGGAGCTGTGAAAGGGGCTGGGCAGTCGCATTTACCGTGACATAAACTTGAAATTATAAACTTAAAAGCGCTAGCCATTCTAATCGATATGCTGATCTTGGTCATTATCCTCACAATGGCCAGTTTATGTCACGGAAAATATGATATTTACTGCCCTGCAAAACTCGCATCCCGCGGATTGAACGCACGACCTACATCAATGAAAATCACTACTTTGACCAGTGAGCCAAAAACCTCCAGTTTATTGAGTGGGTATCGTAAGGAACCTGTCTGAAGACGCCTTAGCCTTAACAGACCCTTGGGGCGTGTTCGTTCTCGCATATGCATATCACTGTCTCCCTTTCCTCCTTGAAGATGCGAGAGGCGTAGGTGGCCCCAGACCACTGACAGTCTATAAACCAGATGCAGTAGTTGATGTTCGCTACTGTCACTGTGCTGGAGAATCCCTTTCTATTTAAATAGGCTTGCTCGTATCGAGTCGATGTCAGGATCGGTATACGTCACCCGTTAACAATCCGAATAACAAGAGACATCATGTTTCGTCCCTCATATTCTAAGCTCATCTCTCTAGCGGACTGTGGAGTATACCGAGGCACCCATTCTCTTCGAGAGCTTCCTCAACTGAGTGCTCCCGAACCATCCTTGACGTGCCTTCAACAACTAGAAGTTGAACGTTACTACACGAAGCTTGTGGAGTGTAGATTGGTGCAAGCACTGGCCCGTGACGCGCTCTCCCGCGAAGCTAGTTACTCTGAGCTATACCTAGCCTGTGTATTTTCGCTGATGTTGTTGCTGCTGGTCCTAACTCTTACTGTGAGGCTATTGACACTCTATCTCATCTATCAGTTACTGCTGAGCGTGCTGGCTCATTTTTCCCACCCTCTGCCATCCGGTAGTTTCTGATTCCCTGCGTCTTGACGTGCATGCAGTCCTCAACTGTGTGAGGATGGCCGTCCGATGGCCACCGATGAAGTCGGCAGGGCTGTACGGGTTGAGCGAACGAGTTTTTGGGTGGGAAGCTGCGATCGGGCCTGTGTTTGCAACGCCAAATCCCTCCTCAACGCACCAATGGAAATTCCCGGGCCCGAGATACTGCAGAGTTAACAAGAGTTTGAAAAGCGGCGGAGCACCAGGCCTTCCCAGGAGATTTGGGCCTCGCATAAGGGGCCTAAACTCCTCTAGTAGATCAAGACAGAATCGTTTGGTGGAGATGAACCTCTCGTAAAACTTTGCATCGGTTAGAGACCCGAGTCCCGCCGTGACGGGATACCTCACGAAATCGACCATTTCTTCAACCTCCGCCATTTGCTCGAAATCGGGATCGACGAACTCCATCAATTCGTCCATTTGGTGTAGGATGGTGATTGGTGTATGGAGAAGCAATCGTGGACTGGGAGCGTTTCGATTCATGTAGATCCTGGGTTCGGGTCCTGGACACGTCGAACATAATGGGCTTTCGAGGAGCCTCCTTGAGATTTAAGTTCGGGAAAAATGAAGAGAGTAGTCGTTGCAGGCTAGGACAGGTGGAGGAAAAATATAACGAATTCTCCTAAATTCGTCATCCCAGATCGCACAGTTTCAAGTGACATTAAGTGAGTGTCCGCCGCTGGGTGGGTATTAATGTGTAGTGAAGTCAAGATGGAATGGTCGATTTGGAGGAATATCTTGGATATCCACCGATTGTTATTCTGAGGTAGAGCATTCTGTTGTAGAAGCTGGCGGCCACAGGGACGAACACCACAAGAGAAGGATGGTAGAAAGACTTCTTAACACCATGAAGACTATAGCGTAACGAGCTAGCTATGCACGTAGAGAGTACGAACAGCGCAACTACCAATGCTCTGAGCATACGTGCCAAAAGAGACTGATATCATCTAGAACACATTCCCAAAAGCAAGATTCGGTAAGTGTCATTTCCGAGCGCAAATTCTTTGGGAAGATGAATAGTTCGTCGCTCCACAGTTCTAACTCCGGGGTGCGATATAAAGAGTCGACGAAATAAAGAGGGGCTGCACGGCGTGCAGTTCACGCTGACTTGAGGTCGATATGGACCATTAACTATATGAATAGATTGATCAACTCGGCATTCCTACTCAAGGATGCATCCCATTCGTCCCTCTTCCATCATGTGGATCTCAGTGATCATATACCAGCCAAGACTGCCACATTAGGATTCATTCAGGACATCGATATTAACCAGATCAATACATTGAGTTAGTTAATATCGATGTCCTGAATATATGTGCTTATCTTCTATCCATGATCATGATTATGGTTTGGTTCTGGCTGAGAAGACTATGCTTGGCAAAGTCAGCAGAGTTGGAAGGATATTCACAACTCAACAACTGATGTTAGACCCTTGAGACTTGAGACGCATACTCAATATCGAATTGGCCGGACTGTAATCCCAAGTTACTTGGAAGTAAGTGCCATGCGAATGATACTGAAATTCAAGCGGTATTCTCGACGACTGACAAAACATGGGGCATATAGCAAAAAAAATACGAGGCATGAAAACGGCTCATGAATCTCCAGCTCACCGCCGAAACGGGGTCGTAGAAACCAAGAACGGAGAGCCTCACGAAGTGATAGTTGGTCAGCCCTAGTGTAATCCGCTCCACACGCAAATGCAGCTACTGCTGCAGTCACAAATCATCCTAGGCGGACAAGTTCTGTAGTCCTTTGGATCACAGGCAGCGGTATCCTTCATGTTGATAACGGCCAGGAGCATCAGAGCGAACGTACGAGTTGAGAATTGCATCAGAATTGTAGCGATAAGAGCTGCACGAGAAACATACTCCGAGCTGTGCAAAGGGGAATACCAATGGACGGGAGACACCGAAGGGTAACAGTCCTGTACCCGGACTCCGGCTACCCTTCATGCCTTCTTCTGTTCGCACTGGAAACTTCCTTAGCAACTAGAACTTCTCCCAGCACTGTACGTACATACAGGTACACGTGAGTCGTCGCGTCACGTGGCGTGAGATCCATAATAGCATACAGATGCAGCATAGTTGTTGGTTCCTTCTAACCCCAGGAAGAGTGATGATACGAATGTATTCATCATGACATCAACGATCCATCACTCATACCAGGAAGAGTAGAACAAAACGGACCCAGGGCATTTTCAAAGGTGACAGCGCATAGCTCGGAAATGGAGGTGGCGCGTGTTTCTAGCTCCACATTGTGGAGTCACTCCACAATGCGTGTATCACTTGCTTGTCACCAGGTAGCGAGCGGCTCTGATCTTCATATGTGATGGTGTAGTTCTCAGCTCCGCAGTAGCCTTGTATTTTATCCATTCTGATAACGTAGTAGACGGCACAGACCACGCTTAGAGGGCGACACCTGCGCAGGTGCTCGCAGCATTCGATGCTTTTATTCATCGATCGGACGCTTCGAAAGTGTCTCATTGCTGAGTACTTGCTGCCGGTGTGCAGTTGAAAAGTTGCAGAGGTATAAATAACGAGTTCCGAATCGGAACTTCCGATCGATTAGGTGGGATAAGGAGTAGATGTAGCACGATCGCACAGAGCCAAGACGTGGCCGATAAATCTGCGTCTCCCTTTAACTTGGGTTGAAATCCCGGTCACCTTGCACCACAGTGTTTGACACCAACTCTCTCTGATAAGCACAGCGGTGGGTCACCGTGACGGTCACGAAGACACCGTCGGTGACGTGGCTTGTCTTGCACGCACGGACGTACACTACTCACGCAGCGGACTGCCTTGGATTCACCCTTGATCGCTGAAATCTCGAAGTGATGGGTCCTCGGTGCTAGCGGCGAACTTGCGAAGTTCGCACTGCGAACTGCTGTTGCGTATCGAACTTTCTTTCAGTGATGGCCCTCGTGAAAGTCGGCACTACGAGAGTGACACCAGTCGTGAATCAACTCTTCTTGGTGACGACGATAATGTCCC
>NW_003210155.1:11210-35312 GCF_000006405.1 Perkinsus marinus ATCC 50983 | reverse complement strand
CACACACGGTCCGACCACATCAGGTGCTACCAATGCCTTCAATTGATCTCGTGACCCCCACGTAGCTGCGCGAAGGGCCCACCTGGGATGGAAGCCGGACATACCTGCCCGGTTCTCCAAATGCTGGTGGGACCAGTATGAAGGCATCGCCGTCGAATTATTCTGGCCCGTCGAGGGACCCCTCGACACTCGTGGTTGAGCTCGGCCTCAAAGCCGTACTCGATCCACGTTGTAGACCTCTATGATCCAACTCAAGGTTTGTTTCACCTTCGGTTTCCGCTTTGCAACACTCGAAAACCGTTTACGGGCGCGCGCACTTCACTTGTGTTATATGTCTTTCATGGGTGCACCCCTCCTAGCGTGACATTTCACTCGCACTACGGGACTGTTGTCCTTCCGCTCACCATTAAATTCCGTTGGAACAAAAAGTTAGGGTTAGAATAACAAAACTGGGTCAGAATATCAAAATCATCCGTCGAACCTAGGAGGCATCATCAGTCTACAGATATGTCGTTAATATAGAAAACAACGATTGGAAAATAATATCTCGTTAGGATCACAAGTTACCAGTGAAAAAAAATCGTCAGAATAGACCAATTATCCTTCCTCACACGTGCATGTGGATCGTTGAAAATA
The DNA here is from genome assembly GCF_000006405.1 of Perkinsus marinus ATCC 50983. Classification (NCBI taxonomy): domain Eukaryota; phylum Perkinsozoa; order Perkinsida; family Perkinsidae; genus Perkinsus; species Perkinsus marinus. The sequence continues at coordinate 34,676 of NW_003210155.1, read as the reverse complement.
TGAGTATGTCGACCAATCCTGTCTTTCTGCTGGACTCCAACAGTTGGAGGATGCATTCCACTCGTATCTCTACTATTTTGTAGATTTTAGTGATCATAAACCGTCACATTAGAAACCATCCTGCTATGACCTCTGATTTATCGGTGAACGAGAATGCTTTTCACGAAGTAAATTGTGAAATGTGTCTCTTACTACTGTATTTCATATCACGGATGAAACTTCAATATACTTATTTACTGTCTACTATTTAATATACGCCAATGATAGATAGTTGAAGGCATTTACTATGTACGATTCTCATAGTAACCAAACACTGTCTTCTGAAGTGATAATGACGAAAACAATGAGGGGGGTCATAACTTTTGTTCCAAAAGGGAAAGATAACCTATTCCACCAACTGATCTACGTACTACTAAATACGTAGCAACAACTAACATAATACAGATAGTAAAAGATGAGTAATCCCGGATGACTGTCGAGTATCTTGATAAGACAGAATGTTGTTGTGATTACCGGACCTACAAAGCTGATAAACCTCAAAAAATTACTACTTTGCTACTAACGGTGAATCAGACTTAGAAAGATATTAGGCCGGAAATCAATAGACAAAATCAAGTCAAATTCACGATCAGAGACTCTGCGGATTACGTAAAGGGGAGCGAGAACGAAGAAGCTCCTTAATGACATTTAGACGCCCGAGTGATCATTATAGACTCTTGGATATAAGGGGTACTTTTTTAACATAAGTGAAGCTGAAACCATCCTTTCTACCAGAAATGTTTATGTTCATGAAGCTACTGTAACGCCAATGGAGAAGATTTACTGAACCTATCTCGAAGTTCATCGATATGCTAGCCGTTAAGCCACCATCACTGCCTGTAGTTATAGCCCTGGCGATTAGATGATGTGGTTCGCCCTTGTCACTCACAATAGCGAATCCGTTCTGCTTTACCAAAGGGAGAACAAGTGTTCCAATGTAAGGGACCTTAACCGTAGCCTTGATGAACACGGGAAAGTCCAACCTGAATCCATCCGACGTTTTCTTTCCACCTAGTTGAAAGTTACTGTCGGCATAGAAGCCTGTTTCCACCGTAATCTTACTGGGAAGGTTAACCGTGTAAAGGCTTCCTCCTTGGGTATATATGCCGACACCAGTCGGAACTGAGGATCCTTTCGAGAGCATGACAAACAGCTCAAAGTTGGCCCAGAACGGCCTACCCGAGGCTACGACCGGGGTCACTAGGATCGCCCCAGCGTTAACCAGAGTACCATTCCCCCGAACGTAGTAACATGGACCCAGTTTATAACGGCGGCTTGTTGAGTCTTTAAAACAATTAGGTGGGTCCATAGCGATAGTAGGTAAAACCCACGCATATACACCGATACATACCATAAGGGATTGAACCAGGATGAGATTAGTAGCGAACATTTTGGGGATAAGGTTGGTAAGGATGCTGCAGATAGGGAGTATTCCACAAACGAATTTAGGCCTCTGGCGCAACCGATTCAAAAAAACGTGAGGTAAGCATGCCGATCCGCACAAAAACATGATTGGTGTAACGACAATAGCAACCAAGCAATAGGGAGGACATAGTAGGAGTATAGCCAAGACAGACTTAGACTAGGGGATCAGGAAGGTGGGAAATGATGAGAGACAGACACTATAAGAGCGACTATCGCAATTTAAGCGTCTAAACTTGTTGTGCGCATCACTGTGCTGCCATCACAGACGAAGACAGGGCTTGCGCGTGTACTAGAACCATTCTTCTCATTGTGGGCTCATAGGATGTGGCCGGCATAGCTCGGTCTCATAGGAGAGCAAGAGATTTAACAAACATGAATGTAATTGTTCGGGATGGGGAATCGATACTCAACTTAGGTTCAGTTTATCGATATCTCGTCGTCATCACACAGCGCACAATCGTATCATTTTCTCATTCTCTCGTATCTTTCCTCCTCCTGATGTGCTATATATCAGGGGGTGGGGGGATGGAGAATTATTCTCCGTCCGTCCCTAATCAAAAATATGACCATATTAATATGGACACCTCATCTTCTCCAGATGCTACCCCCGTAAGCGACGGTGTGTTCCCCGTTCACGATCGGCAACTACTCTTAGCTGACTTATATTGGGGATAATCAACTCACCACACAATAACGTTTTAGCGGACTAGAAACAAAAAATGCCAATTATTCTATTCACGAGTCGCCACAACTTTATCGTCTTTGCAGTGTTGCTTTTTCTGGAGTGCTTCTTCGAACTTCTCGAACGCTTCCGCCTCCTAAACGAACGTTTTGATCAATTGAAACCCCATGGGTTGCATAGAGATGAGCATAAGAAAGTTCCACAACCAAATCAAGATGGACTCATTCATAGGATAGTATTGACGAATCGAACTACGTCTGCATACTGTGTGTGCATACCATTCATGTCCACATCAGTCACCTCATCACTCCATCCTCGCCCTTCTTCTGAACTACTTACCAACGAGTCATCATCAGAGGGGTCTCCCTCAACTGCTGGGACGAGCGGCGCCCTGAAGTGATCTAACTCCCCTCAGTCGAAACAATACGATCCTACAGCTCACAAGTATCCGAACCGACGTCGCTCAGGTCAACAGGCTCCCTCGCGCTTTCGTAGAGGTCGGCATCATCATGGTTTGCGGAAGTGATGCGTTTGAAGAGGTTTTCGATGGTGCCATTGTTCGCTCGAATGCTGTCGGAGCGCCGCAATTCATCATTGGTCTCGAGGAGATTGGCGATGCCAACGAGCGAGTGTATAGCTGATCTCTGCAGGGCGAGCGCCTTGATAAAAAACAGTATATCATCAGATTCACAACATGATCATGACGCCATTTACTCACATACAAACGCGCGTTCATCCGGAGTGGTGAATAACGACTAAATGAACCATCCACTGTAGTGGTCGACTGCAGTGAATGGTTCTTATGGAAGAGCTGCATCTTTTCTCGATCAAATGATAACTTTTTGGAAGTTTTGCATCCAAAACCCGATTCAGGACAGCTTTTAAACTGATCGACGAGAGTTTATATTTGACTAAGGAAGAGTGTAGAAGTCTCAGCCTGAGACCAACACTGAAGCCACTATAAATATCATGAATATCGAATGATATGGAATTGCCGTAGGATAGAGGGCACAACCCGGACTCCGGGTCCCGGAGTGGTATAATCGACTCAATTAAAGAAGACTCGAGTAAGAGGGATGCCAGAGGTGTCTCGATTCGTTAATGTAAAGCCTCACCTCCTGTAAAGGATTCGGGATGCTCTGAACGTTAGAATCTCGAATGAAGTCATCGAGTTCACTGATGAACTGTCGAGCTCTGATAACACTACGCGGCGGTGACGTCGTCATAGTAGATGAACACATCATGGTAAGCTTCGGACAAATCTGGAGGCTTTTCGTTAGTGTTAAGTCAAACGACAAGCTTCAATGATAAGCCCTGCGTTGCGTTAGCCAGAATGGGGAGGAGGAAGCTTATGCTCCCACAGATCTTACATTCCGCTTTACATGGTAAGCAGGTGACTCTAACGCTGATGATACGTCGAATCGAGCGGAAACCCCAATAGTGAAGTGCCACGTAGGTTCTGAAATCGCTGTACCACTCAGAAATCGATTTGGTCGATAACTCAACATCGCCGTATCCACAACACAACATAACAATATACAAAGAAAGGAGGTTACCGCTCTCACTCGAATCATTCTGCGATCTGCTTGGCCTGACACAAAAACGAAAAGTCTCTGGGGAGGAAACGACTGGAAGAAGACGCGTCTCCATTACAATAACAACAACAAGTCGCTATCAGTCGAGTGGGCTTTCACCTGAGCCGGCGAGAATAGTAGTCCGGGATTCGACCGGCAGACATTGATCAAATCCTGTAGCCGAAGTTGTTCGTCTTGTGATGCATTCGGACCAGCCGCAGCCAGTACGGCTCTAACTCGCCGATCCTGGTTCGGTTTTCTCAGTCCTAATAGAGCGTATAGTACTATGAACTGTACAACACACAAGTGTGCATACGGTGGTTCCATAGTGCTCATTCAACATGACTAATAATTCAACTTGGAATCCATGTTCAATGATGGAGCATAGATTTCAAACGTTGTTGAACAGTCAGCCAGTTCGACTACAGAACTCATCCCTCTAGGATGATTTGCGACTGCAGTAGTGCCTGCATATATGTGTGAATCGGATAATACTAGGGCTAATGGCCAACCATAGCCCACGGATGGAACGTTACTCAGGTTCATATTATGACTAAGAATCTTGATTCCTCGGGGGCTGCGAAGGAAATTATTGAGGAGAACCACTCAGTGAAAAAATATCGACTTGTTCTTCTCATTCGTTACAGAGTTAACTTTTCGTAAAGTTTACAGACAAGTAGGTTGTGTTGTTAACGTCGTAAACTAGATACTCCACGACCTCAGATGATCACGGGTAATTGTGATAAGTTATCAGTGGTGACTGCCCACGACGCTTCCTTACCGGCTCCTGTGCACGCCAGATTAGCTCGGATTATTCGTCCGAGGTCCTCCTTCCCTATATAGCCAGAGCCACTATCGTCGAACAGTAGGAACGCGAATCTCATCCTCTCGATCCTGATGAGAGGGAACGCCTTAAATATGTTGCTCATTCGAAGGATTCATCGATTCGTGTGAGAATCGCGCCATAGTTGATTGCCGATAATACTCGAACAGAAATCCGAGTAACAAGCGATTATATTCGTTGTTCTGCAGGTGAACTCCGTTCGACAAGCCTATAGATCGATGAATGTTCTCACGCTGGTATAGTAGTGAAGTTGCACATGCCGACCAAGAACTCGCGCACATCCACTGCGCTTTTCTCGTTGTGATCGAATAATTCAAATATCATCTCCATCTGTCGACTACCATCGCGCTCAAGAATCTGATACACTGTGTGTCAATAATGGCCTATTGTTCATGTATACCTGGCAGAATTTTGCGTAGTCTAGTTCTCCTGGCCGATGCACATCAGATGTCTTGAAACGCGTGAATAACCGCTGTATAAAATCGCCCTTTAATTCTCCACCGTTTTGACTGGTTAAACTATGCATCTGTCGAGACTGATTTCGAAATTGCCGTATCTGTCCCTTACAAAATCTGTCAAGGACGGATCGAATTGTTCGTCTTCTTTTGCGACTGAGGTAACTCGCTGATCTCCAACGCTGTAGCGTCGCCTCTCATTCTCGACACCAGCCATCGCGGCCAGGGGGAGCTGCGCTTGCTTATCGCGGTCTCCAGCTTGCCCGAATTGCATAGCCGTCTTGGTCAATGCGCGACTCTGGACACGACAAATCAGCATAATAAAAGCTCCAAGTAGTTTTGCTCTCTGAGTGCTTATATTGTGTACAAGTTTATGCCTCAGAAATCCCTTCGACTTTTCTCTCACTCGAGTAAAGGTAGTCCTTATTCAGTGTCCACAATTCTTGCTACGAAGCATGAGCGTGCAAGAGCATGCGTGCAAGGTACGAACGAATTGGTTGCTCTTCTCTTACACCAGTATTTTCAAGTCCTAGTATCCCGAGAGAATTTGTCAGCAGTCTACCAACATATCCCCACGGATTTCTCTTTCTTCAAAAAAATCATACGACCATCTCGCAATACGCACCTCAACCAAGGATGTGGTTGTGATAGCGCATCCATTGAGACAGCTAAGTTATCTACAATCTCTGGCTAAGCCAATCAATGCGTGTACGTCATTATTTTTTCACTAAGTGAGGCAATGCTGAGTAATTGACGGAAAATAGTAATAATGGTGGAGTAATAGGGGTATTATCCTGATGAGGATGATAGACTCTGCTTCACGAGGGTCTGCCGTGCAGCACGACTCGTTGAATTGCAGTGGACGAATGGAAGCGAGGGAAGATTGTGCGGATCCACCCAGGATTCTCTCAACCCATATATCGACACTTCATGGCGCTGAATTCCAATGGGCGATCCATTCTAGAGCGACATATGCAGATGATGACTGACCTTAGGTTTATGGTTTTTACTCGATACCGTGGCGGCCACAGCTGTTCTGTTCTCAACATGTTGTCTATGATAGCTTCTCGCTGCCTCTTCTTTGCGGTGTTGCTCAGCTAGAAGCCTGAGTGACACCAATCGCGCTTCGAACTAGCGCCAAAGTTTCAAGGCTCAGCCTGGTCTACCTATCAGCTTCTCTAGTGATGGTATGATCTCGGTCCCCAAGGACGGTTAAGAATTCAGATCTAGATACACGTCCATTGCCGGTGGTATCAAGCATCCGAATCTACGAACAAGTCGTGTCGTACAAACTCGTTCGTAAAATAGTTCTTTTACATTTTTGTCGACCCTAGAGACATTGGCCGGCACTTACAAGGCGAAGACTGTTATTTTCGTTATATTTCTTGGGAATTTGAGAGTCGTGGGTATATTTCGGATATTTCCGAAATAGAAACCCACTTGACACCTCTAGTTGGCTCGGTTCATCGAAATTCCTATGGGATTCAGTTCAACGGTGTTCAGTAAAACGCGATGCTCACCATCTCGATGGTTTCCTCATTTTTTACATCTTCAAATCGGCGGCCACAGATGTTTATCAACGCCGATCGAATACTACCGGCGTCGATGTAGCCATTATCGTCTTTATCAACCTACGTGTGATTGATGCCTCCTTACAGAAGGATGTGGGTACTGGACGCGGCGCGTACTGCGCGCCATCTAGAAATCGAAAATACGTGTGCTGAGGTAGCTTTTCTACAGAAAGACTTGGAAGCTGAGATTTTGAATGTAAGGCCGCCTCATATTGCATGGAACCTGTCCGCAACCGATTTTCGAAAAAAAATAATTGCACTTTTCGGCACATGTCCAACCCCGGTATTGAACCTGGCGCGGGTATTGCGCGGCAAAGAATATCAGATAGTATGGTGTGTAGAACTGAACTTGTGATGCATTGCGACGAATAAATTACTTATCGCGATGCATCACACCATGATCACCATGCATCACATCATAATGATAACGACTATCTAAAATAATCATTCTCATAGCGTCGCTTGTGCAGAGTCTGCACAAGTGTAGTTGGTCAATCGCGCCGTTGACTGGTACCGCCTTGAACGAGTTATATTCAGTGAGTGATTCCCGGTCTCACCAGTTTGAAAACCTCATCGCAGTCGTCAGCCGAGTAGCCATTGACTCCACAGCTACTCAGATCGCCGCCAACGTCTTCATCGTCCACTCGCTCAGCCGTGCCCCCGGCTCTTGCTGCGAGGGCGACTGACGGTTAAGATGAACTTCAATGTTGGAGTATGAATATATGTTCGCTTTCCTCAGCTGAGCTCAGGAGTTTCCAAAGCTAATTATGGAATTTCCTCAGAATTTTCATACTGCCACCAACACATGAAAAGAGCGAATTTATTTAGGCAAAGTTGTAGATTTAGCTTTCTAATAATTCGTGTTTCAGGCTAAAACTCTCACAAGGCTCAGATATAGTGATTTCAAACCACAACATTCGTTGAACATGTCGCAAGTCTACAAGCGTTCAAATAACGACGCTAAAAGATTGATGTTGCAATGTCGAGAAGTTCCGAGTAGTTCGAGAGGTTCGTAGAATCCACGGTGTCAACAGAGCTCCCATTCACAGCTCACTTACAACATCACATGTCATGCGATGTTGTAAGTGAGCAACATATCATCTCGCTCATTTCGGCGAGAAATTATAAGCCTAAGTTCAATGGCTAAGTCTATTCTATTCAGAATGTGCACATTTTTCCACACTGGCGTACTAGAGTAAATGATGGTTCGACCGTAGCCTACTTTTTCGCCGGGATTCCGGTTTGAAAGTCTTCGTACTGCCTGAGAAACCGATGAGGGTCTGTTCGGAAAGTATAGCCGATCGCCTTACTGAGTTGCGATGGTAGAAACACCTCGCGAACGCACTGTGTGATATCGATCGTGCCAGCGTAATCGATTACAATGGCGCGCGCTTTTTTCACGCCGACGCGTTTTCAAGTGTGATTTCAAGTCCGCGCCAATTGAGGCGATTATCTGTACTCAAACTGGAGGACGAGACCAGACAGTTGCTGAGCGAGTTGGGCTCGCTTGATGGTGACACGAGAGAGGCGTCACCACACGATGAGCTCGACGACGAGGCCTATGACTCGTCGAATTACCAGCATCGGAAACTACGTTGTTCGAAACGTGCTGCTGCCAAGGCGATGGCTCGTGAGGACGGTCGCTGTGATGAATGTCCTGGGCTTCGTTTCTCGGGGTACTTGCCGCCAGGAATGGAGGTCATTATGGGGAGACGGGGGTACTTGAAAATGGTGGATAAATGTTGTAAGGCGACGGACGAGACAACTCGAGGAACTACTACAAGATCCGCTCATAAGAAGAAACGAGGTAATAATCGGATTGGAAAATCAATAGTAGTAGATAGGGTGAGGAAACTGGGAAGTAGCAGATGTGTTGGTATTAGTATGATTATTATTATTATCACTCCGGAGATACTATACTTTACTCGGTGTCCTACTTTCAGGTTGGATTCTCGCCGAAGAATGGAAAAGTGGAGTGATTAAGAAGCGACCACGGATTGAAAAAGCTGTTCCTCGGTACGTCACAAGCAGGGGTCGAACCCTGGTGGTTCGAATGTTAGTTTAGCCCGTTATCTCATTGAACTATATCTCAGACATACCATTAAGACTGAGGTTATCCGTGAGCCCCCTCCACCAATCAACATCGAGGAAATCCTACGTGAAACAGCATCATCAGTTGAATCATCATCAACACCGCCCTCGTCCCCGCCGCCTCCAAGCGAATCGAGTACTGGGATGCAGTCGGGTCCGTATAGATGGACAGCAGAAGAGAATCAACGGTAATAAGGCTGTATTACGCTATCGCGAGAATCAATGGAAGACTGCCCTAGTGATATGAAGTATATTTCATGACTACTGCATATCACCGCGAATATCGGTTTTTTTCACTGAGTATGAAACCACTTCACGTAAAACCGGTTGTGAAACTCCAAGGTGTATGGATTTTGTAAAAATGCGTGTTTGTATACCGTAAACTGCGATAAAATACTCGAGTATTTTCTTAATGCGACAAGATCATGCTTCGGCCAGTAAAAGGGATATAGAAAGAGATAAATATACAAATATAAATGGAAAAAATTGTCAAATATGCACCACGAGATCGTTATACATGATATGAAAAACACTAGTGAAAAACATTTCTCACGACTACTACATAGGGCGAATATCGCGTTTTTCACAGAGTTGTACGCCAATTTACGTAAAACGGGTGAAACTGCATTAAAATGACATTACTTAGTGAGTAAGGACAAATGCGCAGCCTTGCTCAAAGTAGCAAAAATTATGGTATTCATGTTGACGGTATAAATAGGAAGTATATAACACTGTGCAATGTTCCGATTCATCATCGAATTTTCAGATTCGTAGATGCAGTAGGTCTCTATGGACGAGATTGGCAGAAAGTACATGCACATGTTGGAACGCGAACTCGCGCTCAAATACGGTAAAATGCTCTTCGTCGTACAGCGGAGCGAAGTTTTTTTTCTGTGGTAGATCTCACGCCCAGAAGTATTTCCAGTCGCTGAACCAACAAATGGCTGCTATCGTTGAGCCGATCAGCGAAGCAGAAACACCTTCTGGAGAAGCTGAGGCGAACTCTGTGGAGAAGGGAGCGGCAGTCGCGGAAAAGGAAGAAGTTGATACCACACGAATGTCAACGTAACAAATGATATTTACGTACAATACAATGTTAATTACTCGGAGTCTCGTAGAAGGAGGAGTTGTTTTGGTTTTAAACTCAATTTATGTTAACCCCCGAGGCTGATGACTCTGACAAAAATTAGAGCAGCAGACTGATAGTTTCGGCCGATTCACACCATCCTAAATTGCGGAGCAGTTCTGATCAATTGCTTACTAATGGATCACATTGTTGTCCATCGCTGTGAGGAAATATTGTACACAAGTGTCTTCTGTAATTTTAGATTCTTGTGATACTAGTCTCCCTTGCTAGCCTAGCGTATACTTTATGATTACTGTATTGATCATTAGTTAAGAATCACTTGTTCATAACTCTTGTTGAGTTATCTAATCCTAACAGTCGCCAAAGTAGAGGAAGTTATTAATCAATAGTAGGCTCACTTGACGCTAGGCTAAAATATGGGCTGTGACACGCAGCAATTGTGGAGCGAGCGAAGCATAAAACATAAAACAGTTACACAATTTCATCACAACAGAAATGCTAGCGTTGATATTTCTTCGTATTTGCATAGTATCAATTAGCACTGTATCACAATAACTCTTGAATTAAGTCTTAGAGTAGAGCTAGCTCTCACAGGTCAATATCGACTACATAAAACAGTTACACAATTCCATCACAACAGAAATGCTAGCGTTGATATTTCTTCGCATTCGCGTAGTAGTATAATTCAATGCAGAGTTACATTCTCCCTACTGGTTCTTCCTACTTCTAGTAAACTTTTGTTGACGACCTCATCTCTACGTTGTATATAAATTAATGAATGTTAAAATGTAGTTTTTCGTCTCGTGCTTCGACAGGGATGATCAGGAGGTTACCAAGCTCATGATTTTCACATTGGATTTGTCGTAGAGAATATCTATAATAGAGATTATGATTAATTAATACTTTTAAGCTAGGTGGATATAATCGTGCGTTAATATTTCACAATTCAAAATCTCTTCCACAAATTCTAATTACATACTCCCCCATTTTCAGCATATGCCCCTCTTATACGTTACTTTCTACCTATTCATTCTAAACGCCTCTTTCCGCTCTAATTCTACTCTCTTCAGTGCATTCCAAAATCTACATCGTGATTAATATTTATTATCTAAGCTACGTAGATATAATCGTGCGTCAGAGTCTCACATTTTCGGGTTTCTTTTCCCAAATTATCATTTCATACTCATGCTCTCAGCATGTGTCCCTCTTATGCGTTGCTTCCCACTTATTAAGTTTTAATATTCATCAGTTGACTTTTTCCACGAAGGAGAAGACAGATGGAAAAATTTTTCACGGATGGATCTTTACTCACAAGAACAACACAATATCGTTTAACGCGAACAACTGAATCAACATGCTCAAACAATAATGCGTCTCGACGGTGCCGACCTCAACGCCGCTCGCGCCTGAATAAAACAACAATCTTAGCGGAGCGATGCACCTTTCAACAACTCACATCCAGTCTCAGAGACTCGTCTCGAATGCGGAGGGCTTTAAAGTCGATCCGCCCTTTCCGTGCGGGCTTACCAAAACTAGTCCGTGGCGGGTTGCGTCGTGATGACTCAAAACAACGAAGACGACCAACGTTTATAACCTGGTGAAAAGATATCACACGGAATTATTCGCTCGCTGATTAAAACAGATAATATTTGCTGAAAAACGTCGTAGTCTACCACAGTTCATACTAAACTACGACGTTCTTAAACGTATATAAATTTTTATATTATATCACAAATTTACACTTGACCTTCGAGGTGAGGAAATAGTCGCGGGTTCGATTCCCGGTACGCACTTTTTCCACCATTTTCCGCTTACGAGTCGCACAAGAGTTGTGGCCAATACACATGGTTTAAAGCGGTTTCGTATTTCTTGCGCGATACTTGAATAACGCACTGCTGGATGATATGCATCCGGAGAGTTCAACTGCTGTGATCGTTCAGAAATCACTAAACGAGCGAACGCAGAAAAAGCAGAGCTCGCCGACCGACGATTATATAAAATATATCCAATTCGTCGTTTCTGATGCGAACGACACTGTGTATGTGAGTTGGACAACGCGGCTAAGTTTGAATCGTATCGATGCTGGATGAGTTTCAGCCCAATCAATTGGCTTTCCACAGCAGTAGTGTAATATATGATCGTTTTCATCAGTTGACCCTAGGAGTTTCCTCACTAACTACAGGAGTTCATATACGAACTAGGGTAGAAATGTACAGGAACCCGCGAGAATTTCGGAAATTTTCCCCAGAATTTCCATATTGTCACCAACATATGTGGCCAACCATGAGCATATTTTCCCACACTGTTCCACAGGGCGATATAGCCCCTCTCAACAAACGCACATTCTGAACGCTGTAAGTTCCCGGACCAGGACCGCCGGTCCCACATCTCGAGCCGCCCTCATGATGACGTTGCGAACGGGCAAAGCCGTGAAGTCCTAAATGAAGTAATCCTCACGGTGAGATCCTACTGTGTTGGAGTACTTCCGTTTTTTGCAAAATCTAAAGTCATAGACCCCGGTCCGGGACTGGCTCTGCCGAGCAGTTCCCTTTCGAAACCAGGCGTACATGTCTTATCGTAAGCTCTATGACTGATACCAAAACTTCGACCAAAACTCTCATCCAGTTTGCGCCCAGGGGCAACAACGTCGTAACTGATGCGAAGGACGTTTTTGAAAATCATAAAGAATTCAATTCGTTGCGCGGAAAAAAATTCAAAACTCATGCAGTTATAGTGGACTTTCAACCGCTTTACGTAGCGTAATACTCCACGTGAAAAACTAGCAATATTCGCGGTGATATGCAGTAGTCGTGAAATATGTTTTTCACTAGTGTTTTTCATATCACTAGGGTGAAACTCCAATAAGAAAATCATGTAATTATTAATGCAGACGATTTTAGTATTACAACGAAAAGGGCTCGGCTGGAGAAACCAAACAGATATAAATCAACACCATCAAACTCAAGAATTTATCATCTTTTCTTCGATGGTGGCAACATACATACGTATGAATGATATTAATATTGTTCTTTTCACGGGTTGTTTTATATACAGATCGCCTCGATAAGAATAAACTTACTCGCCGGGACAGACATCGTGTGCTCTCATTGCCCTCTCCACATCATCCAATGCATATCTATTCGCCCTCCGTAACGCACTCCCACTTCTGCATGCCGTTCTCGCGATTGACCCGCGAGTGTCGTACGCCGGTCCGGGACTGACGCTAGGCTGACCAAACTCAGTTCGTCGTCGCGCGCCTCCGAATTTCATCGAATTTCTCTTTCCAAATGTTTGCGTGGAAAAATCATACGTTCCAGCGCCAGGCGTGTCTCTGCCTAGAAGCTCTCCCAAATGGTGTTTTGATATCCACATCTGTTCGCAACTTTTCCTATTCCGACCAAACACTTTCGCGGTCGGTGGGCTCGCGTGTTGACTTAAATGCTGTTGGCCAATTGCTGACCAAGGGCCGTACTGACCGGGTCCAGGTTCATCATCAGGCTGAAACGTTGAGGAAATGCAAGATTTGTCAAGATTGCAAGATCTCTCACCTGGTCTGCGTACAGTGATGAAAACGATGGTGTTCCGTACAACGATTCTAGATGTGTTCGACTCGTTTTGGTAGAGCGAGGAGTTGTGGCGATTTCGGGCAAAGTGGATCGCATTGGAGAGAAGTAAACTTATCCATCATGTTATGAAATTGATCAACAAGAAACGCCTTCGTCGTGCACTATTGACCGCGATGAGAAATGCTGAAATTATCAGTGCCGTTACAGCAGAACCGAAACCGGGCAAGGCTAGCATTCCGAAGGTCCCAAGTTCAAATCCTGGGGCTTACTTTTTCCATGTCGGATACTTCTTGACGACCTCAGTAGAGACGTAATGTTGTTCTGAAAGAAAACACAATTCAGATTTCACAGTGTTGTCGCATTCATGTCAGTGTGGGAAAACATGCACAAGGTCAACCACATATGTTGGTGACCATATTAAAATTCTGGGAGAAAATTTTTGGAAATTCTGGTTGATTCATGTACAATCCTACCCTACTTTGTATATAAACTCCTATAATCAGTGAGGAAACTCCTAAGGCCAGCTGAGGGAAGCGAACATATATTACAACACTGATTCATGCTCTTGAAATTTCATATCGGATTGAAAATCGAGGAATAAAAAGTCAACAATTTGATGAGAAAATTGCAAAACGCCACCACGTGTCAGGAGTGATCTCTGTTGTACAGTATACAACTCTCAAGAGAGCGAAGCTTATCGGCAATATGATATATACTTCATCATGACATTTCTAGAAAGCTCTAGAATAAATTTCACGCCCAATCCTCCCAATACCACACCATGAGCTCATCCCGACGAGAAAGAGCGCACCCGGAAGAAAATCTAATCTCATACGTACCCAGTTTAGATATGGTTCCGAATGCTAAGAACTCAAAGTGATGATGCTGAGTAACGTGTGGTGACACACACAGACCTGTCCCCCTCAGCTAAGCTATGTAGTTCCCGTTGCCATAGCTCTTCTTGTATACTTATATCCTCCTCGCCAGTTCTTGCGTTCCACAAACGTAACGCTACCGAAATCGCCTCAGAATTTCCATATCGTCACAAAACATGTAGTTGAACATGCGCATGTTCTCCCACACTGTTCGGCAGGTTTCTCACTGTTATCAACAAACAAGTATCATGCATACAGCTGTTGTTGGTTGTTGACAGCAACGCTGAGAAATGAATGTACAACAACTTGTTGTACATTTCTAGGACCAACATTTCGATGATATGCAATAGTCGTGGAATATGTTTTTCATATCGCTACGGTCGTGAAACTCCATTAAATTCAACATGTAAACCTTGGAAGTTGTAGGAGAGCTGTTGCATCATCTTAGTCGCTCTCCGGTAGCACACAATATGTCTCTCTAGGGTGAATGATTTCCTTAGCTGAGCTTATGATGAATAGATAGCCTTATAGGGAATTCACGTGCAGTTATATCGATAGGGAAATCACTAACAGAGCTCTTGAAACTGAGGAGCATTTGAAGTCTTGGCAATTTCTTGAGGTTTTAAGTTATACGATATATATGCCAACTCACGAAAATCAGCATAGTAGACGTAGACATATACTCTTCAAAAATGTCGTTCCAGCAAGCCTCACGTAGATCCGCATAGTAGACGTAGACATATACTCTTCAAAAATGTCGTTCCACTAAGTCTGCTTTATCGAGGCATTGTTCTCTCTGGGAATAATAGTCCTCTAAAAATATGAATTGAAACTAATAATAGAAAATAATATAAATTGAATCTTATGAAGTTTCACTCTAGTGATATGAAAAACATATTCCACGACTACTGCATATCATCGCGAATATCGCTAGTTTTTCACAGAGTTTTCAGGCCACTTCGCGAAAAACGGGTTGTGAAACTCCAATGATAAAAAATTGATAATATAAATTCAATTCCAATTCGTTTACGGGGTAATTCGGAAATGGCAAAAATGTGCGCTGTTCGTGCAACTGCAGGATTTTTTTCATGTCAACTTGCTGTCTGAAAATTCTTCAAGTCTAACGAGTCGTTTTTGATTGATGACGGAGCTACCAAAATTTGGTAAATAATGGTTGTGTTTTTCTCTGCCATATTACTGGTGTTCGAACATATGTTCGCTTTCCTCACTTTTTATAGGAGTTTATATACGAAGTGGGGTAGTAGAAATGTACTGTTCCATTTCATGGGAAGAAAATCACTTCGCTCCGCTCATTGAGTTTGCGTACGAACGTAGCTCAGTCATTCATAAGAAGCTTTACGGCTTTCATCACTTCGGCACTTGCTGAGTGCTTAGTCTACTACGACTTTCCTCTAAGAAGGAATAGTGTCACGGTAAATAAGACATTTACTGCCCAGCCCCTTTCTCAGCAATGTGCAATGTGACTTTGGCATTTGTTGAGTGCTTAGTCTACTACGACTTTCCTCTAAGAAGGAATAGTACGGAAACGAATGAGAATTTCCCAAAATTTTCATATTGCGCCCACACATGTAGTTGACCATGTGCGTACTTTCCCCCCACACTGCATATTACACTAGTATTGATTCTGTGTTCCTATGTCATCGTTTTCTACCAGTTCGCGGAGTCCCGCAGCAGCCATAGAATGTCGAATATGTTCACATGCGTACAATGGTAGAGCGCATGTGCCTAAGGTATCTTAGGTTCAACTACGCAAGATACAGATTAGGTCAGGTTCTGTCCAGTTGCGGCCACACGTTATGTGTATCGTGTTTGAAGCGAATAACACAGTCTTGGTCAAAGTGGAGTTTTGAATGTCCGTAAGTATCTAAGCGTATCTTGAGGTTGACCGTGCAAGATACAAATTAGGTCCGTTATATGTCAGATTCTGCCGTAAGGAGTGCACTCTAGACAAAGTGACCACCAACTATGCCCTATCCGATGTCGCAACTGGAGGTAGACAATCGTATATTAAAACACGAATTACACGTTTACAGTGTTAGAATATAAGCTCGCTTTCTTTAGCTGTTGGAGTGCATGAAGTTGACATGCGAATTCGAGTAGAAATGTGCAATAATAAATTCTCAAAATTTTCACATTGTCATCACCAACACATGTACTTGTCCATGGCACGCTTTAGATGATTATTGTTGTCCTAATGTGAACATGCCACATTTCCCAGGAGGCATCGAAAATGATGAACAGGCTACTGCTGGCTGTGTTAAAGGTGAGAATAGTATTTAACATATATATCAGCATAGAGAGCATCCTATATAGCATAAAGAATCATCGTTAGTTTTGCGTATATATAGTACCCCAACTCCTACTTCTTCTTGCCCATCACCCCTTCGACAAGGCGAGTAATAGCCAGTATAGAGGTATAGCTGCATGCTCAGTCATTGCTGTCTGAGCCCGCAGTATGAATCGGTAGATAGTGTGTTACACGGCAGAGAATTCGATGTTATATACTGTTACTGTTATAAACTTCTACTTCTTCTTGTGTAGCACCCCTTCTACCAGGCGAGTAATAGCCAGTATAGAGGTATAGCTGCGGGCTCAGTCACTGTCTCCGCCCCGAATACCTCAACTGATACTCTTTTTCTTCGGAAAACAAACGTTATCGTAAAACAGGATACTTCGTAGGCACGTATGAACGTATGAGGGCATTTTTACATTTTTATGGTGGTCATCCGGAGGGGTTGTAGAGTCTGTGCGAGAAAACATGATATTCCGAGTCGTGAAGTTTTCTCGACGGAATTAGCTCTAGTTGTAAACTGGCTGACTATAGTCTCTGTTGGTTCGAAGTTTAAAAACTACGTCCTATTTGGGTATTATCGCGCACGAACTCGCTCGCCTCGCGGAGTTGAAATTTTGAAGTGGCGAAATGGATGTGTTCGGAAATTAAAAGTCTTATGCGCAGTGTTGGAGAACACATGTTTGCTTCCTGAGCTCGGCTGAGCTCAGGATTGTCTGGGAGCTCGGGTAGAAGTGTACAGAAAAACAACGAAGAGTTTGCCGAAAATTCCTCAGAATTTTTACGTTTTGCATGGATAATCTATTATTATTTATTTAACTGCTCAGATGATGGTTTCGCAGCTGGCGTGTTGGGATTTGTAACGGGAGCACTGGTGGTTGGTGGAGTGGCGGCTATAGCGGCTTCGGCTAGTAAAAAGAATAAGAAAAATCGCCATCATAGAGATTAGGTTGTTTGTGTGGTTTTCATATTTTGTTACTTGTTGTGGTTGAGTAGATTTGAGTGTCGGGAAAATATATGTCGGCTCATCTTATGAATGAAAAATGTGTTTTGAATTTCCCATTTTCGACCGCGATATGTTCGAGTAACATATCGCCGTTGTTTGAAGAGTCGGTATGCAAAGGTGGATGTTTGTATATTTGAGGAATCGGAGCCGTTGTCGGCCATATAGGGCACGTAAGGATAGCCGATGGATCGAACTCAAGAAATTTTCTTGAATATCAATAAGTCTAGACTAGAGAAATAAAATGATAATACCAATAGTCTAGTTCACTTGACTCCAGTGAATGCCTTGCACGCATGCGTCGACTCCTACAACAGTTCGAGCTGGTGTGACATTAGTGAGTACATTTCTTTGTGTTCTCGCATGTATGGTCGTTAGAAATCACACACTGTAGATTTTGCCAATCTCTGCTTTGTACCATAACTTCGCCGAATCGTCCAATGTCACGTAGTTTGAGTTGTTCGAATGTTTGTTCATGAGAGCATACAAGCCTGGGCGGACAGGTGGGCTATTCTAGACGGTTTGGAGAAAGCTGTGTCTACGGGATTTTTCATGGTCGTCATTGGCGTATTCGTGCTCATGTTGAGGTAAGCTGATGGTTTGTGGTTTCATAGGAGCTCATTTTAGTGCCGTCAGGTTCCGGGGGAACACCCTTAAACGTGCAGAAGAGTTCTTTGTTGTCGTTGAAGATGGAGAAGGCTCAGAATGCAGCACGTATGTCGATTCTACAGCTGAGTCGGTTAGTGATATTGACTTTTAACCGTGAGTCTCCGGGTTCGATCCGCGGTGACGACGTTAATCAGTCGACGACATCATGTTGTCCAACTGATGTTGTCGAAGCGCTACAATGATTCCAAATGCTATACTTTTGTCAACTTTAAGTATTATATATTATCGCGACGACTTTGATAATTTTCATATATCCTGATCGATTCTGGCAGCGCATGGCTTGAAATCTCAGCTATCCCACTGGTATTCCGAATGTGATATTTCGGGAGGAGGAAGCACCCAGTTGAGTAGCCAGATTGGAATATGTTACTGCCACATTGGGAGTGGGCACAAGCTCGAATTTTGAAGGGAACGGTATCGTTTCCGAGTGTTGTCGGACTCACTAAAGTGAGCACTTTCCGACGGGCTCCTAGTCAATGTCCAATAAACAAATGGGATTCCCTTTGTTAACTACGCATTTGAAAAGCTCAACGCGTTGACCGATTTAATAACACACCTGTAACATGATCGGACACACAGACAGCAAAAGATTTTCTCTGATGAATCTACTTTCTGGAGAATCTCTGACGGATTTTCTTAAGTAAGGAACGTTTTTTCTCGGAGTCTCTCTTCTTTTTTATCGGCTCCCAACCCTCGATGATGCCTTGGATCCTCTCTGTATTGGCCTCCACGAAATCGAACAACCACCGGAGGTCGCCCTTTGGATATCCTCCAGGGGGATGGTTAGCGATGAAGTGGAATATCTTGTCGCACTTGAGCTGCTCGCTATCGGCTTTCCAATCGATCGACGTAATGAGAGGCCCCACGGTCTTCCCCTTGAGATGAGCGAGAGGTGAGAAAGGGCCTCCTTGCGAAAGTGCTTCTTCTGCTCGGGAGCGTTCTTCACCCTCTACTTCGATCCCCGGAATTCCATAGCTCTCCGACCCCTCGTCATATGCCTCAGCCTTAACGATCAACTTGCCCATATCATCGCTGATAAGGAGCGAATGATGAGGCTATCTGGAGGAGGTCTTCTCTTACTTAATTATCAACCGTCGAATGCCGAGTCCTGGTTCCGAATGAGCATTGAAGTGTGTGAAGGCCCCCTGAGCTCGGTCTAGATACACCAAGAAATGCATCCCTGGAATCTTTGCTGTCGATCGCCATTTGAGGTTGCAGAAAGTGTCAGGTTCGAAAGCACCTGTGTTACTCGTTATCACCTTCGGTTTCCTGATCGAAGTGATAGTGACCTAAATGCAAGCATCTGACTCGATCGCTGAAGAACTATTCACTTCGGCTCCGGAACGGGTCGATTGGCTGAAATCCAACGAGTCGCTGGGAGTTCCTCCCTGAAGGCACAACCATAGCAACAGGGCATAGTCAGATTTATTGGTGCTATCGCGAGCATTACTAACTGCAATGGAACGGATTACCTCCGGAGTTCTGAGTTGATCATAAGGACCAGCACCGAGTGAAGGTGAGATGAGGAGGAGCATGATGGCGTTACGAGGAATGATAGTCATTGAATGGAACAACTGCTGTGGTCTCAGCGACTTCGGACAGTTATAGGAGGCTCATCCCACTACAGACCGAACCAAATCGCGAGGTATTCATTCGAAGTATCTCGCTAGATCCGGGAAATTACTATTCTCGTGCGCGTATTACTCGCGCGTCTGGAAATTGAGATGCTCGAAATCGCGACGACTGTGTAATCGCCATAAGCTCACAACACAGCCATGACCTGCCCATCTTGATGAATACGGAGCGGTGGTGTAGTCGGGCTTGTGTCACGTGAGAATCCGATGATACCTCATCACTCATTTCCGCCCACAGTTCCTTGAGTTGAGCGTTGAGTTACGGCATGCTGTCAATTCTGGAAATGCACGGGTTTGTCCTCACCACTGGTGAGTCCCCAGTGATTCGGTTCCATTCACTTCAATGACATTGCCAAGTCACTTGGCTCGATGACCCATTGATCCCGCAACGGGGGCACGGGTACTGAGCATTGTCCGTTTGACCTATGCATGCCAGTAGAGCGACCGATGTCATATTTGTGGGAGAGACTGGCTACAATGCCGGGCCCTTCCCATAGGCTGCTTGCCTGAGTGCACCTAAACCACACTACAGAATAGGAAACGGCGATCTTATGATACTAGAATATGAAGTACTTTTCCGGTGTGTGGCAGGAATTGAACTTACCTCG
Source organism: Perkinsus marinus ATCC 50983 (assembly GCF_000006405.1). NCBI lineage: Eukaryota > Perkinsozoa > Perkinsida > Perkinsidae > Perkinsus > Perkinsus marinus. The sequence continues at coordinate 14,242 of NW_003210155.1, read as the reverse complement.
ATAACTACTTCCTAGCATCACGAGCAGGATTATTGCCCGCGGTGATGACTAACGAGAGATGACCAGGTTTCATGTTATTATCACTTTTTGTTAACTGCTGTTTCTGGCTGTCAAGTTCGTCACTAAATTTCGATCTGGCGTTGTTCCAGTCTTCATTAGTTTATATAATGAGTATGCAGTAGGGAACACTAGTTGGGGTGTCGCGATGACGGTTCTGATCGCGGCGAATGCTTAAGACATTATGGTTCGATCCTCGGGAGAGGCATTTTTTTGATTTTTTTTGTCCACCCTGCTCTTTCCCTCTACTGTCGTAATTGCGTCTGTCTCCACCTATTGCTGCCTGGTTGAAGACTACCTTGAGTATACCCTGCTTAGCTACCCAATTGTTACTAGATACTGGGGTTGATAGTAGTGCCCCCATACACTGCCATTCTCCCAACCAGGGGTGGTGCGCTGCGCTATCGGGCGCTAATGCGACAATATTTTTTTCACACTCACAACTTTTCATCTGGCTCACCGGTTGAGTCGGGACATATATGGGAATATTAGGGAACGGAGCTTATACTGATTCGGAACAGTTGATGCTATATAATGACATCACAATTCGAACGCCGAGTGGGGCTAAGATTGAGCACCTTGCATCATAGCACCAGTGAGTCTATGATATTCGATAATGATTGGGAAAACGATCTCGTAGGCGGAGCGGAGTTTCCGGCAGTCCGTAAACCCAAGCAGAATTTTAAGGCACTTAGTAGACAGGTGATGTATCACTCTCGAATGAGTATTCAGAAACTCTCAAGCTCAGGTCGACGAACTTGTGCGCAGCGGAGATGTGAAGGGGTGCGAAATGGTGAGAGGCTGCGATGGGGGAGACGCGAGACGGATGGTGGAAAAATAACGAAAAATTTGAAAAATTTTTGTTGGTTTTCTGTACACTTCTATGGTGAATTCGAGGTTGTATACCTCTAACACTGGCACTGAAAAAATTGATATCTCCAATGAGGAGTTGGTTTACCTCCAGGTGTTGACGAAGTTGGTTGTCGCTGCTCGGGAACCTGTTCAACTATCGCAGACACTCCAAAAGCTTGCGGGGATGCGAAGTGAGAATAACTCCAAAATGCTGGATGATCTTGTTGTCGAGGTAAGGATACTTGTTAGTTCTGAAAAGTTGTTGATAAATGTGTGAAAAAATATTATTCGCCACTACATGTGTTAGTGCCAATTTTAAGGAATTTTCGGGAAATTCTTGTTGGGTTGTGTATATTTCTACCCGAATTCGTATGCAAACACCTGAGCTCAGCTGAGGAAGGCGAATGTATATCCTCCCAACACTATCGCACTCCACAGACGCGCTGGTTTCAGGGCTTGTCGGAAACTGTATTTAACGATTTCAGATCCTCGAGCGGCTCGGGCGAGTAAGTCTATGTCACATACCAGCTAGAACTGCATGTAAGTGATAGTATGAAAATGTGTATTTTTTCGGGATTAATGATAGTGAGCAACTATCTGTCGCTATCATAGTCTCGAAAGGTTACTTTCATGGCTTTCTTGTGGCTCTCCAATGCACAAATATTCCAGAATTACTAAGAAGGGTCTTGTGACCTGGTGTCTCGGATTCCCGAACGGAACTGCAGACGCTATCATAATCTTGAAAGGTTACTTTCATGGCTTTTATGAATTCCTTGTTGCTCTACAACACACAAATATTCCAGAACTACTGGGAAGGGTCTCGTGACCTGGTAGCTCGAATGTCCGAAACGGAACTGCAGACGCTATCATAATCTTGAAAGGTTACTTTTATCACATCACATGTGTAAAATTTATTATTTTTTGCATGCTATTGGTGATTTCCCCACTGAGATGACACCACACTAGATATAATTTCGCGAGAATGCCTTACAAGGCTACCTGTGCATACTTAGCGGATGAAGACTATCTTCATCATAAGCTCACCCTAGAGAGACATATTGTGTGCTACCGGAGAGCGACTAAGGTGATGCAACAGCTCTCCTACAACTACCAAGGTTTACGTGTTGAATTTAATGGAGTTTCACGACCGTAGTGATATGAAAAACATATTTCACGACTATTGCATATCACCGCGAATATCGCTAGAGAATCCCTTACAAGGCTACCTATTCATCATAAGCTCAGCTAAGGAAATCCTTCACCCTAGAGAGACATATTGTGTGCTACCGGAGAACGACTTAGATGATGCAACAGCAGCATCATCATCTTACAATACTGACGACACTCATCGTTCCACCAGGTACAATCCTACGGTCCGTTGAAAGACTACCTAATATAACCTCCGCACACATAGTTGACTCCATCGATAACGATCTAGCTATGAAAAAGGGCTCGATCCTGTTGAGCTCGGCTACAAGCCTTGATGCTGTGATGTTACTGCACTACTTTGCTGCTCGAACGCGAACCACCAGCGAAAATGTTATTGATAATTTGATCGATTTTGTCAAGTCGAGAGCATCGGAACTCGACAACGTATCTTATCCGATCGCAGCGGCGTCTCTGGGGAAATTACCATTTTGCGATGAAGAGGCGAGGCAGGTCGTGAAAGAGCAGTTGAGCCGCGTGGTGCCAACGATGACTGCTGGCCAACTCGCGCAGACCTATGAGGGTTTGCAGGAAATGAAAATGATCGATGATGAGAATTCTGAGATGATATTGTCGAGCTTCTTGGCGCTGAGCAGTGGTGTAAAAGCACGAGATTGGGCTCGGCTGATGGTCTCTGTGGCGCGGGTGAGCGGACCGCGAGAGCTTCCGAGGTTGCTGGAATGTGTACAGCTGTTGGTGGTGGATGAGAATTGGGGATCAGCAGGAGAGCTCGTAGAGGTAGAGTAGGTTGGAAAGGATGTTTTACTATGTGGGAGTGTTGTTCTGGAGATATAGCAGTGTGGGGGGATATGCACATGGTCAACCACATGTGCTGATGGAAAAAATTGTTTCTGAGATGAGCTTTGGAAACTCCTCTGAGCTCAGCTGAGGAAAGCGAACATATATTTACCCAACAC